>NC_142671.1:20664956-20744956 GCF_964200805.1 Pocillopora damicornis
TTGCCTGACCTTTTTATAATAGTAATCGAAGCAGTGTTTGGTGGAGAACATTCATGTAAAGTTTCAAAGTTTTCGTTCCTCAACTCTTATTCCTGAGGAATCGCTATAACTGACCGGCCACACCTTACAAGCGCTAGATGGGTCTTACAGCCAATGACATCTCGACATCAGCCGGAATGGTGAAATTTTCTAATATCCTTGCCAAATTATATAGATACTTCAGGGCAAATTGTGGAGTATTACGTTATTGATACCCTATTGAGGAGTTAGACACACGTTCGGTCAAAGCAGAACAATGCTAACATTCCTATCAACAGACTGCCGAAAATAATCATAAGGCTTATGTCTAAAGTATGGCTCGAACTACTACAACGTTGCAATAGGAAGGAAATGATGCTTATAATATAGCGTGAGGAGGTAATAAACTAAAGTCTATTACTCTAACTTTCTCTTCGATGAAGATGTCGACGATGTGTCTACGTTCGACTTATCACACGTTTCGTTTCACAGATTGATTTTTTTGAGGGATGGCGGTAAAATAATATTTCATTGATATTTTTTGCTTAAACTTAAACTTACAGCAGGCAGTTCGTGGAATATTCTTGCGTTGGGAAACGATCTTAAGCTGTTCAGTCTTACGAATAGAACATTTATGAAGCCATGATAGGGCTGGCAAATGAAAAATCATAGGGCTATCAATCCATCAAATGATACGTTTAACACTTTCAGAATGGACATTTAACTTCGCCCTTCCCTGACGGGCCATGAAATATAAAGACATTTAAAATGTGAATAGCCACTAGGATCAAACAAATATCAATTCAAGATTCTGTCTTTGAACAAGGTTAGGAGGAGCTACGAACATGACTTAGCATTATTTCTTTAATGATTTCAAGGGCGATCAATTTGCAAGGGCGGTCCGATGGGCATCCTTCACTACGAAATTCTTAGGCCAAGTATGATGTTTCACGTGTTTTACGTCAATTTCGAAGGCTGTTTTATTTGAATGATTTTCTTTCGTTTTACAGGCTGTGTAATCCAGCATTGCAAGAGATTGTGATCTCTTGAGCGTAGTCAGTTATGCATGGAGTGTACTCAATGATAACATTTCACAGTACGCGCGCTTTTTTTCCTCTGTCAAAGTTACGTCAGTTGGGGTAAGACAGCGTCCTTTCTCGTGTTGAAAAGACACGAAAGGGAGCAAGGCATGCAGGGAAGGATGTGCTGATTGCATAATGCCGAGCGTCTTCAATCTGGAGGCAAATCTACTGACAAACCTCAGCGACAAACTTCACTCACAAACTTCACTGACAAACTTTATTGACAAACTTTAATGATAATCTTTCTTCAAAAATAAGTGTTGAATATATATTTGTAAAGATCACGTGATCTCACGAGACTTTCACATGACATAAGATCAATAGCAATCTGATGACTCATTTCCTCGGGAAAGTCCCTGTTGCATCATTGATTTCCTGTTTTTCTGAGAATGTCACGCAATAGAAAAATGTTGTGAGATCATAGCGCTAGTCTCCTATATTATTAAATGATTCCATCAAATGATTCCATTAAATAATTCCATCAAATGATTTCGTAAAATAATTTTATCAAATGATTTCCATAATATGGAAAGTAGTTAGATAGAGGGTTGGCGTTTTTGTACGCGATCTTTTCGTGATCTCGTACCGCCAACTCCTATACTACTTAAGGTTGAACGCGACGGGAAACAGAAAGTAAATTCGAAATGTTTGCCTCATCACAGAGGAGAATACTAGATCATACAATCGAATTGGTCTGATGCTCTGCCTGCGAAATAAACAAGTAGAGGGTACGCAATAAAACCAGATGTCTTTGTGGGAGTGTAATGATATTAGATAAGCTTTACTGGTTCACAATTCGCGTTGCTCTAGTGCGCGGATAAACAGATATGTATCGGATATGTATGTATCAGAATATATAATCAAATAGGTTCACCAAGTGTTCAAACAACCTGGAAAACTCGGTATTGTCGTCCACGCCTCTACGTATCTGACCTGTGTCATTACAGCAGTATTATTTCAGTAGGAAAGAAGTTTATCTCAGAAGCACCAACTTTATTTACTTTGTCACATATCTATTTCCATGGAAGTCAAATTTAGATCAGGGATGAGTGATGCTAACTGCAATTTAGCAAGTCCAGATATAAAAGTTAAACATCGAACTGCCTAAAAATTTATTTCTCATCACACTATCGAGTTTAAAACCAAATATGTAAAGGAGTGCTCCAATATAAACGTGGGCTCAAGCGTGATCACAAGCCTGATCACAAGCCCGGTGTTTCTACAGACTTACTGGACTTGACCCAGGTCTAAAAAATGAAACATTTAGCTACATGCTGAAATTTAATAAGCTCCATCTAAGCTTTTGGTGACCTTTGTTAATCTATGTTCGCTGTGTCTAGTGTCTTTATCACGGCAGACGGATATAATTTCCAATATTGTTGCACTGAGGTGTTTGCGGAAATAAATTGGTGCCACCGTGAATGCATCCGGACAACCATCTCGTTAAGTCGCCTACGTCTGTCCTTTTACATGGCGCGTTTCCTGGATTGTTTTCTCTCCAGAAGGCCGTGCTGCGATATTGCAATGTTCCGTTAATGCTATAACTACAACAGGCAGCGGTCCACATGCCACTAGGCACGTTCACCCGGTAATTGCTAGTATCTTTGTAGTCACTGAACCCCCTTTTGCCAAAATATCTCTGTTTCGAGGATCCACGTACTGTCGATGGGATAGCACCAACCACGATAAATAACCGAACATCCGTTGCTCCTCTAACCTGAGCACAGTTTTGATTTCCCCATGTAATGAGTCGGCTCTCACAGACTCTCCAAGGGTACGAATTAAACACTCCAAACTGGGGGACAGCATTGGTGTATTTGAAAGTTGCTCTTTTCTTTGCTTGATTGTTGCGGCCATACTGTGAGGCAATCAAGTGTCCGCGGTGAACTGATGTTTTGACAACTGACCCTCCAGGACAGAGCAGAGTCTCGGAAAGGTTTTTACTTGCTTTTAACCAGTCTTCTTCGACGACGTACTTGCTCCCATTTTGTAAAGATAAATAGCAAAGTTCTCGCTTTGAAGCATCTTTGTAATCTCCATTTCGTTGCTGAAAACTTCGATGGAGTTCTCTGCTAAGTGAAAATTTAATATTTGGTCGACCCCCGAGGCTCTTTCCCGATAGCTGGGTCCCGTTAATCACGGTGGCAGCATAGAGAGGAATTCGGTTATTGCAGTCATACAGAATGCCCACTGCGCCAGCACCTTCACACAAATACGCCAGGTTTTGTTGTCCTCCCTCGACAAGCCCGAGCTGATCCACGCCTGTTGGCAAGTATCGTGTTAAGTTGGGTTTCGGGTTCTCTTGTACATCACAGGCCTCCATAAAGTTGCACTGGCAGTCAGCTATTCCGTAAATACCAGTCGTACTACACGGATGGCCTTTTACTTGGTGCAAGAAAAATCCTGTCATTAAGATGACGAGTAAGGTCATTGTCGATTTGTCCACGGCTTTGCTGGCTAGACGAACTGTATTAGCACCTTACGACGATATTTGCTTCCAAGCTGAGTAAAATACTTCTACAGTGGGAACCTCGTTCGATTCCCCAGCTAACTCGTTCAAGGAAATCTATATGCGATATGATCGTTCCGGCTGACTTAAAATTTAGATAGACTTCCCTCCCCGAAAAATGTCGAATGGTTCTTTTTAGAAGGCGCTGAATAATTTGAGCACGGCAGATTTTTATTTATAATAAAGTTCAGATATAACGCGCGCTGTCATTGGTTGAAAGAGCGTGCTCTATGAGAGTTTATACAATAAGCTTAGTTATGCACGCATTCTGATTGGTTCTCACTCACTTATTATAGAGGACAGGCGTATAGATGACGTCATCATTAAAACTTTTTTTAATTCTTTATTATATAAAACAAATAGATCCCAAGTTGCCGTGCGTCTGTTCAGTAATAGATCACAGAGGACGTCGAAATGTGGTAAGAACATCAGTGACACACTCGGCTGCGCCTCGCGTGCCACTTTTTTGTTCTTACTGCATTTTGTCGTCATCTGTGGTCTACTACTGAACAGACGCACGGCAACTTGGAATCTATTTGTTAAATAGAGCACAGAGCTGAGCTAAAGCTGTCACGCCATCTGCCAAATTGTACTATGTTTGGTCTTCTCCGGGAATTCTCTCTGCCTTTCTTTTCGTTAATTGAAATTGAAATTTCGGAACAAGCGGGCCGGCAAGTAGCAACAGAAGGACCAAACAAAGGTTTTTAAAAAAGACCAGGCGCCTTAATTTACGTTATTATAACGTGAGCAGAGACGAAAATCCTCAAGGAGAAAACGAAATGGATAGTCCGAGTTTTAGAGGTTTTCACGCTTAGTTAGATGGCAAGCTTACTAAATATGTACGGTAATAAAAATCAAACACAGCTAACACTCGTATAATAAGTAAAGTTTCGTGATAAAAAACAAAACAGTACAAAACAGGAATGATGAAAAATATAACCAAACTGGCATAACTGTTAAAATTCACACTAATGATGCCGGTGTCAGAGCGACTGCGATCACGCTGAGGTCCATCGCGGTTAGCTCATCATGGCGATCTTCGGTTATCGCAGTGAAGCAAGCCTCAGGAACTACATCAGCCGCCTTCGATTGAAAAAATAAGAGCTTGCTCTGATATTCGTTCCGATGCGGAAGGCCACATCAGTCACTGCAGCCGAGTGTCACGGCGCTGTCATCCCGAGCGATCTTTATGGTCCGGTGAATTCGGCTGTCGTTCATTCACAAAACACTCGCCTTGAACTGTTTGTTTTCCACTTGTCATGTGAAAGAACTTGCGTGTTTTTATGAGCCACAATTTGGCCGTGTTTCATTGAACATTTCACTTTCAGATTCTGTATTAGAGATTAAAATACTTCAGGCGGAAGTGTTAAATTATTCAAGTTTTTGCTGCTGCAAAATGAGAACTTTGATGGTTTGACATTTTTGACAGCTTTAGTCTTGTACAGCCAATCAGATTCTAACAGGGATTCTGATTGGCTTATTGTAGCGCGCTTTGTGAAAGTATAGAGCATGCTGACGACACTGTTGTCCGCTCTGGGAATAAAGGTTGTTTTGAAAATTGAAAGTAAGGCTTGGGAGTTTGCTTGGGGAATTTAACGGATTCTTTACTATAATTGAAACAAATAGAGAAGCCTTGACTGTGCTTTGTTCTGTTGTAAAGCCCTTAGGAAGCGGCTAGAGCGCTCAGGAAGTACACTTCTTTCGTTCTCTAGCCGCTTCCTAAGTGCTTTACAACAGAACAGAGCACAGTCAAGGCTTCTCTATTTGTTAACCAGAAAGCCGAACGAAAAGAAAATCTAGTAGATTTTATGAAATAGAACGTTTTGTGTCGTAGAGAGTCAAATAAGGAGAGGTAAGCATATGTCTTGATATCGCTTCATCCTACTTTTTGTACTTTACTACGTGCAATCGTGAGGTTTTATTTCAATTAATGTAATTTTAATTTTCTTTCTTTCATTATTACTTAGAAAACATATTTTATTAAATGGAAGGGCTATTCGAGCCTAGAAAAGTCACGGGAGCCCGAAGAAAATTTGAACTCACTCGCTTTGAGGTTAGTTCTTATTGTGATCATATGTTATATTCTTATTTGATAATCATCTAACTTTTGCTTGAAGAGCGAAGGTAGTTTGAAACGAATTTGGTGAAAGTCCTTTCGCTTTGCTGATCGAAAAAAGCTACTTTTATTTCTCGGCATGTAAAAATTGGTCCTATAGCCATTTATGTGTAGATTTATTAGTAAACAAAATATTTTTTGTTCATTTCTAGGTCATTTTACCTCCCTAAGAGACCACAGAAGAAATACGAGCTGCCAGTGAAGCTCTCCATTGTGGCATTTTAGACCACTTAAAATCGAAAAGTTCTCTGCCCACTGTTATTGTTTTTAAGCATGCAAACTTTAATTTCCTTTTTAAACCCAGAGGACACAAAAGCAATGATAGTGGGGCCATCCTTCTGATGAGTGATGATTTTAAAAGGTGCCACTTTCCGAAGGAGTGGCGCATGATAATTGATTGTGTCGGTGATGGTGTTAAAATTGACTTTCCTGTCAGGGTAAGATTGTTCTTGGGTTGGAGTCCGAAAACTCATACCTTGACAGGGGGGTCAGTTATACCAAAGTCACTCTACAGACCTGAAAAACTGAGTATTTCTTTCTCTAAAGCAGCATGTAGCATGTCCTGAGTTTTAAAAATCACATGAAAGAACAGAATTGAATTGATTTTATATTGAATTTATTTATTGAAATCAGTCTCTGATATTTTCTTATTATATACATGTAGTCTGTCTGTGAAAGTTAATATCTATATTTTTTACAACTCATATTATGCATGCTGTTTTAGAGCAATAGTTCTTTCTTAACAAATAAATGTTGCAGCAGTCTTTGGCAGACATGAGCAGTGTCAATTATCCTTCAATATCTCATGTGCCACAAACTATTTTGAACAGAAAAAGAACTATAGCTCACTACATGACTTTTCTATAAATCTTAGCTATGCTGTTCATTTGATGAAAGCCTACTGCAACTATAATTGTTGTTTAATTTGATTTGTGCCTTTTATTTCTCCTGGTCTCCCCTACTTCTTGCTCCCAATACAAAGTATTTTTCTTGGAATATAGTCTTTTAGACCTTCCTTTTCCTCACAGCTCCCACTGCCTTGACTCTTGTTGTAACACATCAGATACAGCATCCCATTTGTTAGATTTGTGTAGCACAAAGCTCTTAGCGATGTCATTGTTTTTCTCAACCCCCTGCTCAGTGAAAAGTTTAACTGATTTGTGGGTTTCAAAGAACTTTGGTATATGATATACCATGGAATGCATGTATGGAGTTACATTTGCCCGATCTTCTTGTCACACAATGAAGTAAACAAGTTTACCCAATTCTTTGCGTTTTCAAAGTAGCTATCCATATCATCCTCTAATAGGGTTTTGTTTGTAATAATGGAATAAATTTCATGCACTGGGTAAAATGCCAAATTTTAGTGTCATTTAAGTAAAATTAAACAACTATTAAACGCAAAGACAAATTTAAGCCATGTTTACTAAACTTAAACATGACTTAAAAATGTACCTTTGTTTAGGCGAGGTTTAAGCATTCTTAAATGCAAATTAAATCGACATTGAGATTTAAGCTATGTTTAAGTCATTTTAACCGTACTTAAATCCTTTGAAAGATTTAGGGTTACTTTAAACCACCTTAAATCTAACGTTAAACCTATTGGGGAGATTTAAGGTCTAGTTAAAGGAGCCTTAAATACAACATTAAATTTATCATAATATTTATGCCGTGTTTAAGGACCTTAAAAACACATCAAATCTTTTGGTGTACACCAAGTCTACTTTATTGACATAATCTCTCACCAGAACCAGAAACCACGCGAGAGCAGCCTCCAACAACCTTCAATGAATTAATCATAGATTAATATTAATATTATGTATTTAGTAAAGCCACAATATTTCACGCTACTGATTTTATTGCTTTTTCAATTCTTTGGGGAATGAAACTGTGTTTGTTGATTGTGAACAAGAGACTTGATTTCTTGTGTTGGAAACTGTTTCACTAAAGGAAGGTGGTTGCACAGGGAATTTGACTAACCTGAGCAAATAAGGTACATTTCTTCAAAACCATATAATTTTAGTATATACCAAACCAGTGGACAGTGTTTTTCACATGCTCTGATTGGCTACTCAAACTCAGGATAGTACATGCATGTGCTATCCACTTCCCAGCTTAAGCTGAAGTGTGAAAAACTTTTTCGCAGTGTTCTGAGATATAAATTTATAATTCTTTTATCTCACTGGTTTGGTATATACTTCACAGCTCATTAAATATCCACCACCACTAAGGGGAATAATATTTATTGTTAAATATATTAAAAACAACAACGACATGTGAATGTAGATTGATGTTAATAACTGGCTGGTAAAATAGTGGCACGGCGTGGAATAGGGCAAACTGCCATGAGTTTTACATTGTCAAGAGTTAAATAAGCTCCAGCAAAAAGACTGTGTATCCTATAAACAGGCAAAAAGTAGCTTGATGCTCTAGGTTCAAAGTTATTTGCGTCCCACACACAAAGGGTATTAAAACTTCCCAAGCATTGGTTCCAGGGATGCTTCTTGAACCACCTAACACAAGCAAAATAATGCTCTCTTTCTGTGCCATTGACAGTTAATTTGTGACACATGAAGTAATCAATTATCCCAGGGGATAATGGAGATGTTGCACTGATCAGTCCCTCAGCACTGTGCCAGGAAGCCAGTACTCTAGCACTCCTTAAAGTTCTGGACTCAGCTTTGGAGCCAAACTTTTCTGCACCAACAAAAATGGTTGAAAACTTCTTTATGGTGAAGTGAAGATCACCAATGTCAATGTTCCTTTCTTCTGGATACAAAGCATGGTAAACAATTAACAATTTAGCAATGTCCACTAATGTCAGTAGGTCAGTTTGGTAAGAAGCAGGGACTCTTATATTGGTATTGTCATACCACAACACACTGGCAAAGTTGGCGGCTAGCTGAGACAATAAGTAATACTGTTGCACTTTACTCTCTGTTGATGCAGTGGTTCTTTTTTCTCCCCATCTATCAAAGATTGGCATGAATTCTTCATGGTAAATGGTTGGAAGATTTCCTGCAGATGGCATTAGATAGTGCTCCTTCAAGAAGTCTCGCATAAACTGAATTTCCACTGAACGATTGTTAGTTAGTGTGGATCCTATTTGTCCATTGTAACGTTCAAATGAAAATAGCCAAAAGCCAAATACTGGCCCATAGTCCAATAACACAGAATGTAGGTGGCAGTGAAGATGCATATTGCAAGTCAAAAATTGCTTTCCATACAATTTTTCCATCCCTGTACAGAAGTTCACTAGCAGAGCATCAGCTTTCTTAATTTCCTGCTTGGTGATAACTGGCTGGCAAAGAATTCTGCATGCCAGAACAAATCTCTCCCAAACCCGGAGGTGGTTGTCTGGAATAATTCCATAAAGAGCATACATGGAAAATGTCAGAGTCCAATTCTTCCATTCTTCAGCTGTATAGTTCCCATAATTTGTTCCTATTTTCCGTGGAATTCTCCCGATGGATGTTGCTGTATTTAATTCTTCGATCTTCTTACTTAGTTCCTTAAGTTGCCCCTTGCTAAGTACATTCTCAGCCCAAAGCTTAAAGACATACTTGGAAGTTCCAAGAAACAAATTGTGCATTGGATCAATGACATGAAATCGAACACAGTCAAAGTATTCAAGTTTGCATAATGCACTGTAGTGGACACCATACAATCGTGACAACCGGCCATATTCAGACTGGCTCTTAGCAGCTTTAAGCCTTTCACAGTTCCTGTTATGACTCACTCTGTCCCTCTTGGGCCATGAAAAGCGGTCCTGAAATCCTGAGAAGTCCTTCTTTTCCCCAAAGCCTCCAGTGAAAAGCTTAAAACACTTTGAACATGCTCTATTTGTAGAGTGTCCCACAAAGCCACAGGCTTTACGTGTTGCAGGGATGTCTGCTGCAACACAAAGTAAAGCAGCAATTACTCTAAGTGGAGCAGAAGAAAGGCTGGTGGACATTAAAACTCCTCTCCACAGTCCATTGAGTTCATCCACACATGGATCTAAAAATGTATGCAACTTTGGTTCACTCTCCAGAGATGGGATGATTCCTCCCAAGATAACATTCTCAAATTTGAATCTCTGAGACCGAGGTAAGTTCATAATAACAAAATAAATAACACCAGCAGAATAATCACTTCTTCGTTTAAATGGCTGAAACCAATCCACATTTAGCATAAGTCCATATCGGCGCTCCAGATTGAAGAAGTGACTACCATCTTTCCACTTGAAATTCTTCCACACTTCTCCATCATAAACATCACTAAGCACAGACTCTTCAACTTGCCTTGTTCTCCACTGTTCACAAAGTTCGGGAATTCCTGTTCTTTGCAGAATGCTTTCTAGTTGACTAATAATGCTCTTCCAACAATACACTTTCAAAGGATAAAACTTAGTAGCACCATTCTTGAGGATAACTTTATTGACAAGCTTACTTCCACAGTGCTTTGCTTTCCCTAGGGGAAACAGAATGTTACTGCACTTCTTTGGAAGAATTGTTCCATACTTTCTTTCGAGGCATTCATCCAAATGATACAGCTTTGCACATTTGGGGCAGACAACAAATTTTTCAAATTCATCCCTCTTCAAATTTGAAATCCTATGCAACATGTAGATGGTAGTTGGAAAAAGCAGCATCAAGTTACTGAAAAACTCAGAGTCCAGTCCAAAACTTAAGGTCTGAAGAAACCTTCCCAAAAATGCAAGAAGCCACTCCACAGCTGCATCACTTACATGGGTAACAACCTGCCAGTACATGATGAAACAACAGAGCCAACGAATAAGTTCATTGACTGGGTTCAACAATGGTTGTTGATGTGGGTGGGCTGGAATGGGTTCATTTAAATCCTGCATTAGACCTTGTAGGTCCTCTTCACTCCAATGAAGTGAGCTTTCCTCGACATTTTGAAGGTCATCATCTTCCTCACAGGATTCAGGGTTGGGTTCATCCTCTGGTTCACTTTCTGAGATCTCATGGAAGGAATGCCCCTGTAAAATTTAAAAGCATTTTTTTTAATATCAATTAATACATCTCTGTAGAAAAATTGGTAGCCAAGGGTTCATGATATGGCACTTATTAAATGGCCTTTGGCTGGTTTAATTTACAGAAAGTTCCTGACCAGTGAATATAGACACCTTATTACAGACAAAGCTTTTGGTCCCTAAGGTATCTGTATTACACAGGTTTATTCTGGTAATGTCAATGTTTTCATGTCTAAATTTAAAGTAACCTGGGATGATGGGGGAAAATTCCCAACCCCAGCCCACACTTAGTACTTAGTGACAGCCCCGATAGTACAGTAGATTATGTTTCATAATTTCTCATGCGATTTCTAGGCAAAAAAAAAGCCAGTAAATTAAGTCACAAAAAGGATGTAGATGGCAATTCCGCACCAAAGAAGGAAAATCAGGCATTATTTTTTATCTACTTTCCCTGTATTAATAAATAAAGTAGCTTAACACAAATGTTCAAACAATTAGTGTACCTCATTGCTATCATTACAATCTGTTTCATCAATGAAGTCTGGTTCCAAAAAGTCAGGACTTGCAGTATCTTCAACGTTCCCTGTTTCACCTTAAAGATAAAAGACCGTGGCAACCCTGGGTATTAAACTTGAGAAAGGGATGATCGATCGCTTTTGGAATTAACTCATAACTTACATCTGTGTTCTATGTCATTTGTATGGTTTATATAACAGTACAGACGCTTGCCAAAATGAAAACAAATGCTCTTCTGAAACTTCTTAGTCTATGACCAGTGTTCATAATAATTTTGCAGGTTTGCTACCACCGACGAATGTAACTTGATTCCCATAGTAAAAGACAATAACAGAAAATTTTACCTTCGGTTTCACACTGAGAAGTATTCAACAGCGGGGCAACTCCAACATCTTCTTCATCAACATTAACTCCATCGGAGATCCAAAGTTTTCGACGGCGTTTTCGTGATTGTGAAGCGCATTGCGTTCTTGTATGTCGTCGGTAAGAAGAGCAATGTACAAAAGACTTTCCACAAGTGTCGCATCTATTGCTGAACAAGGAAACCGGGGTTTCTGAGCATGAAGTGAACAGCTCTGAACTGCAAACGTCACCAGACATCTCTAACTGAACGTTGAAAAGCGCGCGTTTGTATCGAGGACGCGGTATGTCTCGTCCCCAGAGTGAGGCCGAGATCCTTATGCGCATGACAAATACCGCATGAACGCCAATCAAATGTCCAAAACTATAATCGCGGGATGTCTGATCTTTCACTGTCGTTCGTTCACTCGGTCGAGTTTCGTTTCGCAATTTCGTTGCGAGCACGTGTTTGGATTCTTCCTCGATAGGATGATGGCTGCAAACGATCCAGTTCAAGAGAGACAGCTTGTTCTTATGGAAAGAATGAGTAGAACGATTGATTCGATTCTCGAAGGGCAAAAGAAACTAGAAGATACGAATGCAGTCCTTCAGCAAGAAAATGCAAAGCTGAAGAACCAACTTGCGAGTCTGGAAGGGCAGGCAAAGAAGAAAGGCAACAAACGTTCTAAAAGCTCTCGCAGAGAATCAAATGTTGTGATTCCAAATGACTTAAGGGTAAATATTCTTTAATTACTTTAAGGATATAAATTTTTTCAACTTTAGTACCGTTAAGTTGTGTTTCAGATTTTCAGTTGCGGTGCATCAGAAGCATAAAACGTGTCTTCAAAGACACCGCCATTCCGCCATCACGCGTGTTCTGTGTTAACTTAAAGCACAATATGTGTAGATGTTGGTTCTAGTGTTTATCACAAAGTTGGGACATCCTTGTGCTGAATTCTTGTGCCTATTTTGCAAGCATTTAGCAAATATACTGTTTACCCAGTTTAAAATTCCACTGTGTACTGTTTACCCAAAAACCCTGCTGACCCTGATTAAAGAAATAAACAAGTTTGTGGTTTGAATTGACTTTTGACATATGATGTTCTTCCATATTATCTTCCAGAAACGGTTTCGGTTCATCTACAAAAAGATGGTAGAAAAAAAAGTGACACAAGGTTTCATCATTGATGAGGAGTATGTTATTTTTTTACCATACATAAGATGATGTGTTTAAATAGCAAGGCACTAAGAGAGATGGCATGCGAGATATTAGAATTAAAACTTTACCACCAAGAACTAAATCTCTCTCTGACCAGCTTCTTCTAAGGGACTGTTAGTTATCTGTTGTGAGGCCAGTGTTTAGAGTCTGGGGCCAGTGTAAAATATTCAAATTGGGAGTAGGAGGTGGTAAACTTTTAGAATCTGTTATTTCAACTATTATGTTGCTGATAGATTAATACATGCAAATTTTTGTTTTGAGAAATCTATTCCCTCCAAGAACCAGAAATCCTAATGTCAGTTTGAAGGTGTAAAAAGCATGTAGCTTCTGCACTGTACCAGCAGTGATTAGAAAATTGTCCCTCTTGTATAACTGCTTTACTTAAATTATTATTTCCTTTTTTGGCTGAATAATAATAATATTATTATAACTGCCTCTGGCTATTGTTTAAAACAAAAATAATATTCTCATTTTTATTACAGTCCACAGTCAGAGAGAAACCAGAGTATTTTTACAAAAGTGAAAGAAGTATTGAAAAAAGAGCATGGAGGAGAAAGCTGCCTATGGACTGACTTACAAATGGAAGGTATTACATTACAGGAATCAAGTTTTAATGTTGTGTGCAAGTTAGTACAAGAAGCATTTACCTTGTGCAAAATCAAACAAATTTTCTGAAATATGTTGGACAGAAAACTTAGCAACTGAGAGGGAAAACACAATATTACCAGCATTAATTCTTTTAATTAATATATATCCATAAGCTGATGTTACATATACACATAGACTTGTCATTGTATTGTAATTTTAGGATATCATGCAGCGATAATAATTATTGTTTTTAACTCAACAGCTCAGTTTTATCGGTACTTCAAAACAACTAAAGAAAGAGAGCAGAGGATAAGAAAAGGGAAAAATGAAGAGCATAAAGAAAAGTGCAAAAGGAGCAGGCGTTTGCTAAATGTAAGGACTAGCTAAGTTGTCTTGCTTTTGCCATGCTAAACCTATATTCAAGAATAAATTTTCAAGATAGTGTGGCTGAAGCATGGCTTCTGAATCAAACGTTTCAATTCAGTTTGACAACAAGTGTTGTTTAATACTGTGGCAAATTTGTGCATGGCATTGTACCAACATAATAATAGTTTGAAAACACAATACAATGTGGGATAATATACAGCAACAAAAAATGAAACAATGCCATGCACAAATTTGTCATACACTGTAAGTTGGACTGGTATGTTTACAACTGGTGTACAAATACACATTAATTAGGAAAGTCAACCTTGCTGGTAGTTAACCAAATAATATGGGTTTGCTTTAATTTAGTACTGTTTTGTAGCATGAATTTTTTTCTGGGAGTTCTATTTATTGCTGATTGTTATTTTCATATTTTATATCTTTTGTGGGATATCATTTTGAGTTAGAAAAGTATTTCTATTTGACAATAAATTATATGTTTCATAGATATAATTTGGTCTGGTCACTAACTAAATAATGACTGAATTGTTGCTTTTTGTTCCATTAGAAACTGGAAAGGCGTCAGTCATCCTATGAGATGCTACAAGCTTCTATGACACCAAAAGAAAAACAGTATTATAGTGAAATCCTTTACATTGATTATATGAGTAGCGAAGAATCAGATTATGAGGAGCAAGAAGATTTCATTACTGGTGAAAAAGAAAAGAAACTGGCAAGATATGTAACTAAGAAGCTATCATGGGAAAGAACAAGCTTGACAAATGCAAAAGCCAGGCTAGACAGAACCTACCAAAATAATCTGACCCCCCATGCCAGGGCAATGGCTAAGCCAAGGAGTGTTGGTGGCATGTCGGAGAGGCCTGCACCTGCTGGCCCACTTTGGGCTGTCAGGCAGATAAACAAAGAGTCGTGATTGAAAAAATACTTAACACTTTTTCTACTTTTTATTTATTTATTTATCATGTATTTAATGGCAAACTGAAGTAATTGTTTTGTTAGAACAAATTATTGTCATCTAGATCACAGGGATAGTTTCTTCCAAGTATTGTTAAATTTATTGACTTATGATGGGGAAAATTTGTTCCTGTCAAGCATAAATAAGCTAGGTATGTGTGACATTTTAATCCTTTAACTCCCAAGATCTGATTGGTAACTATCCTCTCCAGCTGCTACATATTTCCCTGTAACTTAGTTATGAGAATCTGGTGTGATATCAAGACAAAGACCTATACCTAATAAGTTTGAGAATTCTCATTATCTCTTTGCTGGATAAGGTATAGATATTTTAGGGAGAAGTTACTTGTTAATCACTCCTGGGAGTTAAAGGGTTAATTACAAATAGGCAGTAGCTTTAAGAATGTGTACCAGTGAATTTAAAATAAAAGAAACTTGAAACATATATTGTTTAGTGTGATATGTGACCTGGTGGGTGGTAGTTTAGTAATGAAACAACAAAACAATATTTCACTGATTTCACAAATTTGATTCAAAACTAAAATAAGCAACAAATTTTGAGCAGATTAATTTGCATTAAATGGTACTTTGACAACATTAAATGTTTGAGCTCTGTTTACTTCAATTAAACAGTACTTAAACATACAGGAATGTTTTGGACACATTTAATGTGAACTTAAACCTGCATTAAGTTTTAGCCTTAAGATAGTATAAGCCAGGTTTAAGTCCAACTTAAATCTAGGTAGAAGTGACTTAAACATCAACTTAAACTTATTAAACCTGAGTTTAAGACAGGATTAATCCATGTTTAAGGACACCTAAATATATTAAACATACAGGAATGTTTTGGACACATTTAATGTGAACTTAAACCTGCATTAAGTTTTAGCCTTAAGATAGTATAAGCCAGGTTTAAGTCCAACTTAAATCTAGGTATAAGTGACTTAAACATCAACTTAAACTTATTAAACCTGAGTTTAAGACAGGATTAATCCATGTTTAAGGACACCTAAATATATCTTTTCTCCATGTGATGAAAAGTTTCCCAAAGTTTTTGGACAGTTGATGCAGTTTCTGGCTTGACGGCATCAGGAAGCTTGCATGGCAGATCCTTTAGTAACTTTTTTTTTTTTTTTTTTTTTTAATGGTACAATACAGACAAGGACTCCGCGACAGCTTATGCCAATTACTGCAGGCCTGGAACATAAAATTGATATAAAAAATTGCTATAAAATTAATGAGTGGTTAGTAGCAACAATCAATGTTTCTTGTCAGATTACAGGCTTTGTTGCAACTTGTGCAGATAGACTTAAATGAGGGAGGATCTTCAGGGTCATATGATTTACAGAATGATTGCTTATAGTAACTGAGTAGGTGTGACTTGAATGAACTGAAAGAGATAGTTACGGAAAGACCAATGTCATCTGCTAGAGCATTCTTACTGTGCGGATGAAAAAAGATCTGATATGTAGTTGTTTTACATTTTTTGGGAACAAATAGAGTTACATTTGTGTTGCTACTAGATCTAGTTGCTCTTGAGAGGGTGTGTCCGGTGGGGATTACAGTAGGGTTAACCTTAACTAGCCTAGTCACAGATTTAAAGAAAAAAACTATCTAGACACTCGTGCCAGTAGGACACGGGGAAAAGGGCCAGTCTAATCAGTCTGTCTTCATAGGATTCCTCGCAGAGGAAAGGCAAGCTGAGGATGTATTTTGTAGCCCGGCGCTGAATCCGCTCACACATGAGTGGCATAGCCGAGATGTGACCTGACTAGCGCGAGATAGATGACACGTCTCACTGATGCATTCTTGATAGACCTGGTATTACGTCTCACAAACCCCAGCATCCTGTTTGACTTTGCACACTGGTCACACCCCTGTTTTTTCCACAATAGCTTGTCGGAGATGATGACCCCAAAGTCTTTTTCTGCGCTGGTAAGGCCAAGAGGAACCTCGTTTATGTGGTACGTGTTGGACACAGGATTGTGTTTCCGGGTAATTCGTTGTGCCTGGCACTTAGATTCGTTGAACATCAGGCCAGCCGAGGACGACCAAGTGGCGAGGCTGCTTCGGTCATCCTGTAGTATTGCAGCGTCAAATGGAGACTGATAGCATGGGGCCCAATATGGACCCTTGAGGGACTCCTGATGTCACTGGAAGAGCCTGCGAGTTCACTCCGAGTGCCGTTACCCTCTGCATCCAATCGTGAAGGTAAGACTCCAGCTAGGCCAGAAGTTTTCCGTATAAACCGTAATCACGCAGCTTCCTGAGTAGTTTGCGATGACTCACTTTGTCAAAAGCCTTCGACATATTAAGGTAGATAACATCAACCTGGCCCCCGTTATATACCTATTATATAGGTATTGCATGGGTCTGCATCAAATTATATACTCAACGACTTACATTTAATAGGTGCGTCGAATGTTAAAATCATCAGAGGTAAACAAATTAGTGGTTGAAAAATTTGAAAGGACGAAAGGATCTGTTGTGGGGAAGTTGGCTTCCTTTCGGAGGGACAACTTTTGGGGAGTAAGTCGAGCTAAAATACAAACTATTCTAAACACGGTCAAAAGTCATTATCGCCGAAATGCCAAGTTTCTAAATAAGGCGAAGCTGAAACTTATTAGAGCCAAAGAAGTTCATGTTAGGCACCAAATAGATTTGATGGATATGAGCAGAAAAGGATACGTGAAGATGAATGGACATTTGTATAGATACGTTATACCAGTGATTGATGTTTTCAGCCGTTTTCTTTTGCTTCGTCCTCTGGAAAGTAAATCAAGCCAGGTAATTGCAAGTGAATTGGAATATATCTATATGGAGCATGGATCGCCAGAAATAATCCAGTGCGACCAACGAGGGGAGTTAAAAAAAAGCCATGAAAACACTTTGCGATGCCATGAATGTAAAATTGATTTACAGTCGCCCGCGCCATCCCCAACCACAAGGTAAGGTACAACGTTGTCACAGGACGCTGAGATCCGAGATGAAATATGACCTTAAAAAAATGGGTCAAGACGGTGTTAACTGGGCGAAACAGCTCCCTCCTTATCAAAGTATTCTAAATAACGACCCCAAGGAAGTGATAGCTTTCAAAACACCATTCGAAATATACTTTGCACGAAAGTGCAACGCCTTCAGAGCGAACAGATTACAAGACGAGATCCTTCCTAGTGCTGGGAGGGTTCGCCTAACTGAGAATGACCGTAACTGGCGTTCACGGCAAGCTTTGAAATTATGAAAGCAAGCTGAAAAAGCCACGAGCAGATGTGACGGGCGGATGCAGCGAACACAACTTCGCTTAAATCCGCCCTCGGTTTGTATAGACGTTTGAGAAGGAAACTATCGAATAAACGGCATGTGACGGAGGGTCGTAGCGAGAAAAGAAAGATCAAGTTGCATACCTATAACGTGTCATACACCTCGCCGCTTTCAGGAAAGGAAGAAAGGAAATGGGTCTCTGTGGACGATATCACGAGCCCTACACTAGAGCAAGAAAATCAGAAACAAAAATGCGCTATGCTGTTGAAAAGAAAAAAATTGACCACTACGAAGAAGAGACGACTATCCAAAGGCTACTGAAGATCAGGGTTTTAAATTGGTTTACAATCTTCCTGGATACGGCAATTGTTAACGTGCATGCTGCACTATCGCACCAGGCAAAGAGACTAGGCAATTTAAGATCTCCTGAAACCATGAGGAAAGAAATAGTAGAGTACTTTACAAGGAATCCTTACTATAGCGATGGCTTCCATCTTTCGGAGCATTTGGCAGATGATGAGTTCTCTCGCTGGGACGACTATATAACTCATATGGCGCGAGATTACGCAGTATGCAGCAGCAATCTTGTATAACATCAACATCCAAATAGTGTCCTCTCTAGGAGTTGGTGGGCAGCAAGTGTTTAGTCCGTCAGCAAGTGTTTCAGCAGTTACCGTGTCCCTTGGAGACTTTGCCGAGAACCAAGGCGAGCACTATGTGAGCTTGGAACAAGTTACGGTAGTGAAGAAGAGTAGGAAGCAAATGACCTAGGAGAAGGAGAAATTTCCGAGGATTATGCAAGTTCAGAATAGTCAGCCCTGAATATTGGGTGCTTAAACCCTGGATCGCATTCGGCATTGGGGTCACCGTGCAGGATGTCGTAGCCAAGAAGTGCAAAATACAGGTCAGGAAAGGTATTTTTCCACTTCGTTCCATTACAGTCTTGAAAATCGTTGTCAAAAATGGCACCTGAAAATTTCATCAAATGGATTGTGATGCCCTGAGGGAAAGAGGGGGGGAGGGGAAGTAAGAAGAAAAACATTGTGCCGTTATGGAAAACATACCTTATCTTTCATACTTTGTAAAGTTTCTTACCGAAATCAAATACCCCAGGGTTACCTCTCTCTCCTTGACCCAGTCATGAATATGAAAGACCTGCCTGTCCTGATCTACACATAATCAATTGATTGTCTTGCCTGATGACCCTGGCATATTCGAACCCAGAACCCAGAGAATGAATATCGCGGCGACATGTTTCTGGTCATCTTTAACACGGCTTTCCTGCGTAGTAAAGTTTCCTCGCCGATGAGTTCGACTGTCATCTCCAATTGAATTTTTGAAGCAACGATATTGACAAATTAATTAGAAATTGCACCATGCTAAGGCCTTGACTATCTCTTCACTCTATCTCTTCACTCTAAAGGTTATCGTTTTGATAGGTGTTGTATGAAACTTTAAGACAACACGAAAACAAGGAAGCTTTGACGCGCGTAGAATAGAAAAACGATTACAAGGAAGCAATTTAAAAAACAGATTCCTTAGGGTGAAAAGTGTGCTATTAACAGAATACAAAGAAAGAATTGAAGGGTTGAAGTGGATGATAAAACTCTACTGACAAAAAAAACCACTGTCATCAGTTCTTTTCTTCAACATGCAGACAGCCTACTAATCGTCTTGGCGAATAAAACCAACATGATGTCGAGTAAATTTTGCCTCCTACTTACCTTTTGCTTCATCTTTTGCTTGCCTAACGTGATTGTTTTTCTGAAGACGGAAAGAAAAGTTCAGCTTCTTCAATGATGTATTGTATAATTTTTTATCAAATTTCGTCCAATATATAATCCGCTTCTGTCTTCTTATCAGTGAAAAGTAATGCGCAAACTCTTTTTAGTTCTTACTGTACCCAGTTTCCTAACTCAGGCTACTAAATTCTACTAAGGTTTATGAAGTTCTGTAGGGTTTAAAGCGATTGAAAGCGATATAGCATTTAACAAGTCATACCTTGTCTCTGAAGTTTTCCTTACCGCGTGAAATAGCAAAGCAAATTGTGTGCTGTTTTATCATTTATCGGAGAGTTGAAAAAAAGTGTCATGATATCTGCTAGCTCTGCACGTGAGCGATGTCGACCGATGGACTGTTAGGAGGGATATTCTGTGTTTTAGCTGCAATGGAAAAGAAAGTGTATAAATGATACCGCCAACACATGAAAACCTTGATAAAGACCCTCGTCTGTTTTTCATGGGAGTTAACACAACGGTTAAGCTTTTTGGCAAAAGACCAGAGAACTGCTGAAATTCTACCATCTGGTCACCTTTCATCTCCCTTCATGGAAAGATCTTTGTAATTACTAGGAATTCTTGGAAAGATAGGAAGATGTCGGAACAATGTACGAGAAAGCATTTTCTGACGTAGACGTTAAAGCATTTTCCGTACGCTTTTAGCTTATAGGATAAGAAAAGAACGTATATCATTGGTACGAACGCGGAATCAGGAACCTCATTTCAATTGAATCAGTTGGGATAATGCTATAGTTCCTTTTCTCGTGTTACAAATACATACTAGAAAAAGGAAAAGTCGATATTTTTAGTCTAGGTAATCAACGAAACATGATCCATGAATTTACGCGGCGGTAAAACTCTTGCCAAACTAATGGACCTCATGAGCACTGCTACTGGGAAAACAGAATAATACCTCTTACTTGGAAGAATAGTAAAGAGATAAATTACGTTCGACACGTTTGTCCGACAAGTTAATCTTAGCGGAAATCTTATGAAAACCTAATTGTGCATGAGATATTGAGGACGAGAAGTTGATTTTCATATGTTAGTTCCATCGAGAACAAAGACTGAGGGAAGTTTAGAGCTTGTTCGTGCAGAGAATTTACCGAAAAACGACAAGCGAAATATGCAAAAAATTTTTCATGGTGTATTCAAATGGTTGAATTGAATGAGTCAGAAACAACGAACAGGTAGTTCTCGAAATGTTGATTCAAGACACAAAGCGTCCGTTCTTTGCAATAACCCGCGACTCTAATCTATTTGTCTACTGATTTCTGCAAACATTCAGTTCACCTTTCACCTCTTAAACCTTTTTGCGGATCTGAGAAAAACCTTCTGTGATTGCTAAGGAATTCTCAGAAATAGAGGAAACTGATTTGAGTGCCGCTCTCGCTAACAGCAGTTCCGTCGTCATGAAAGCCGGATACGACTGATCACGTTTATGCAACGCTTTAGTACAACTCGATATCTATTTTCCATTCAATTGTTATGAAAACCTAAAATTATCAACGCGGGATATAAAAAAACGGAGTTTGAATAGTCCAAAGGATATCTTTGTCAATTATCAGAGTTATGCAAATGAGCTATGACACGAGCGCAATTGAGCAAACACATTGATTTGCGTCGTTTTCAAAATGTTGGTAGATGAAAACTTAGGAGATATCCGCGGGTTTAAGGCGATCGACTATGCGTTTTTAGCTCAATTTACGCCTGCATTTTGAGAACTCTTTTTTACGTATTAAGGTCGAAGGGGGGGGGGGGGGGGTCTCCTCTGATCACGCTGGTATGAAAAAGCCGTCAGTTAAAGTTTCCATATTGTGTCTGTGAACTGACAACCTACATCTTGTAACTTGCAGCAAGAGAGAATTTTTTAACCTTTATCATTGCGGTCGCAGCGCGCTCGAGAAAATTTGTGAAATTTACACTTACGATCGCCGTCCACTCGGGTGGCCCGACCAAAAATCGAATTTAGCTTGTGCCGACCTAAAAAAAGAGAATCGGAGGATAACCAAACTATTTTTGAAACATGTGTCCTCAACCCTTCTCATGGGCGAAACAATAAAAGAGAACTTTTTTCCGATGGGAAGTCGAGAGGCCCGCGCTCAGTGAGAGCGACACTAACAACACAGTTAAAGCACTAATGCTGAAATCATCACACGCCTTTCCGATGGACGTGATAAGGCACTTCGCGTTGCTTTAGTGCGTGTATAAACGAATATGTATCGTATCAGAATATATAATTAAATAGATGCATCAAATGTTCAAACAACTTTGAAAACTCGGCATCGTCGTCTACGCCTCTACGTATCTGTTGCACGATCTGACTTGTGTCAATACAGCAGCATTTCAGTAGGAAAGAAGTTTGTCTCAGTTGCATCAACTTTATATACTTTGTCACACATCTATTTCATGCATGGAAGATAAATTTAGATCGGGGGTGAATGATGCTAACTGCATATAGCAAATCCAGATATAAAAGTTAAACATCGAACTGCCTCAAAATTTATTTTTCAACTCACTATCGAGTTTAAAGAGCAAATCTATAAAGGAGTGCTCGAATTT
Source organism: Pocillopora damicornis (assembly GCF_964200805.1). Classification (NCBI taxonomy): domain Eukaryota; kingdom Metazoa; phylum Cnidaria; class Anthozoa; order Scleractinia; family Pocilloporidae; genus Pocillopora; species Pocillopora damicornis. The sequence goes on from NC_142671.1 coordinate 20,687,264, forward strand.
GAACGTAGGGTCAAGCATGATCACAAGCCTCGGTGTTTCTACAAACTTACTAGACTTGACCCCGGTCTAAAAGATGAAATATTTAGCTATGTGCTGAAATTTAATGAGCTTCATCTAAGCTCTTGGTGATCTTTGTTCATTTATGCTCGCTATGTCAAGTATCTTCATCACGGCAGAGGGATATAATTTCCAATAATGTTGCACTGAGATGTTTGCGGAAATAAATTGAAACTCACGGTGCCACCGGCAATCCATCCGGACAACCATCTCGTTAAGAAACCTACGTCTGCTCTATGACATAGCGCGTTTCCCGGATTGTTTTCTCTCCAGAAGGCCGTGCTGCGATATCTCAATTTTCCTTTGTCACTATAAGTACAGCAAGCAGCAGTCCACATGTCTCTAGGCACGTTCACCCGGTAATCGCCGATAGTGTCTTTGTAGTTGCTGAACCCCCTTTTGCCAAAATATCTCCGTTTCGGGGATCTACGTACTGTCGATGGAATCGCACCAACCACGATAAATAACCGAACGTTTGTTGCACCTTTTACCTGAGCACAGTTTTGATTTCCCCATGTAATGAGTCGGCTCTCTCAGACTCTCCAAGGGTGCGAATTAAACACTCCAAACTGGGGGACAGTCCTCAAACGTTTTCTGCGTCCACTTGCTCTTAACCAGTCCTCTTCAACTAAGTACTTACTCCTTATTTGTGTTGTGTAGCAAAGTTCTCGCTTTAAAGCATCTACGTAATCGTTATTTTGTTGTTGAAAATGAGGATTGATAAGCTGCTTTGTGAAAATTTAATTTTTGGTCGACCCCCGAGGCTCTTTCCAGTCAACTGAGCCCCATTGATCACGGTGGCTGCATAGAGAGGAATTCGGTTATTGCAGTCATACAGAATGCCTACTGCATCACCACCTTCACACAAATACGCCAGGTTTCTTTGTCCTTGCTCGACAAGCCCGAGCTGATCCACACCTGTTGGCAAGTATTGTGCTAAGTTGGGATTCGAGTTTCCCTGTGCATCATAGGCCTCCATAAAGTTGCACTGACAGGCAGCTATTCCGTTAGTACCAATCACACTACACTGTTGGCCTTTCACTTTATGCAAGAAACATCCAGTCATTAAGAGGAAAAGTAACCTCGCGAATACGAGAAAACATATGATCGCAAGCTTCTATGTTTTTTAGTCTTACTGAACTTCATTCTTCATGATGCTTTCTACATCCGGTATACGCTTACAGCTGATCATTGTGATAGCATAAGGACGAAATTTTAATCAAAGGGCTATCACGATGAATAAATGAAGGTGACTAGAGGTTTGCTCAATGTTTCGTTATCAGCGCTCACTACTCTCTGTTATTGACCATAAAAAGCTGGTTTACTGAGAACAGAGTCCTCTCATCTCAATAGGGGCCAACAAATAACAAACCTGACAGTTGGCTTAATCGCAACATCTACACAATCAGTGAGAACGAACGAATCTAAATGGTCCACTTATAAATATGTGATTCCTTAGTATTGCAATACGCAACCTGTACTACGCATAACATTACCAATAACTCCTTAGCGAAAAGCACGCGCGCATTCATATAACGTGAAGGGTTTCTTTTCTCTCAATCCTGGCATTGGATTGGCTAAAGAGGAAAGAAGGTCTTTTCCTCTTAAAGAGCGCGATGACCAAATTTAAGAGCAAATTGATCTGGAAGGAAAAAAAGGTACAACTCAAGGCATGTACAAAGGCGTTACTCAAAGATACAGATTGTAACCTTTTGATTCGATGTCGTTTAAAAATTGCATTATCTTTTCCAAAAGTTATATGATACATTCTTGCATGTGCTCGAGACTTCTTAACTTCTAATTTAAAAACCCTTGCTTCCAGTTACCGCAAGATTTGCTTAACCTTTTTATCGTAAAAATCGAAGCAGTGTTTGGTGGAGAACATTCATGTAAAGTCTCAAAGTTTTCGTTCGTCAACTCTTATTCCTGAGGAATCGCCATAACTGACTGGCCACACTTTATAAGCGCTAGATGGGTCTTATAGCTAATGACATCTCGGCATAACTTTACAATTACTTACACCAATCAGGCTTGTACTTTTTCGACGGAGAAGCAGCTATTCATTGTCACCGACACCAGTCGAGGAGTACGATGGACCCAACGTTGATGTGACGTTATCGGACCTGACTCTCACAGTCACTCAGGTCTTGGATGTACTGGCCAACCCTGACGCGAGTAAAGCTACCGGTCCTGATGAAATCTTGGCAAGGATTTTGAAGGAGACAGTATATGAGATCACTCCATCCTTATGCGAACTATTCAGCAAGTCTCTCAGACTGGGCTCCCTTCCCATGGACTGGGAACTGGCCAACGTGGTCCCTGTATTCAAGAAGGATAATAAAGAATATGCCGAGAATTACAGGCCAATCTCGTTTCTGTACCTGGTTTCCAAGGTGATGGAACGCTGCGTGTTCAATGCAGTCAAAGACCGCGTGTTCAGTCTGATCGATAGCTCACAACACGGTTTCATAACAGGGCGGTCGTGCGTGACGCAGTTGGTAGAGGTACTGGACTATATCGGCTCCCAACTAGACAACGTGGGCCAGGTTGATGTTATCTACCTTAATATGTCGAAGGCTTTTGATAAAGTGAGTGATCGCAAACTACTCTGGAAGCTGCGTGATTACGGTTTCAGCGGAAATCTTCTGGCCTGGCTGGAGTCTTACCTCCACGATCGGATGCAGAGGGTAACGGCACTCGGAGTGAACTCGCAGGCTCTTCCAGTGACATCAGGAGTCTCTCAGGGGTCCATATTGGGCCCCATGCTATTTCTCCTATATGTGAATTCTCTCCCTGGTGCTATAAAATATAACCACGTCTCTGCCTTTGCTGATGACACCAAGATCTTCAAGTCCATAAGTCTCCAACTGACGCTGCAATACTACAGGATGACCTAAGCACCCTCGCCACTTGGTCGTCCTCGGCCGGCCTGATGTTCAACGAATCTAGGTGCAAGGCACAACGAATTACCTGGAAACACAATCCTGTGTCTAACACGTACCACATAAACGAGGTTCCTCTTGGCGTTACCAGCGCAGAAAAGGACCTTGGGGTCATCATCTCCTACAAGCTATTGTGGAACAAAGAGGTGTGCTACCAGTGTGCAAAGTCAAACAGGATGCTGGGGTTTGTGAGACGTAACACCAGGTCTATAAAGAATGCATCAGTGAGACGTGTCATCTATCTTACACTAGTCAGGTCACATTTCGGCTATGCCACTCAAGTGTGGACGCCCCAGTCGAAAGAATTGATCCGTAAGATAGAACGGATTCAACACCGGGCTACAAAATACATCCTCAATTTGCCTATCCTCTGCGAGGGATCTTATAAAGACAGAGTGATTAAACTGGCCCTTCTCCCCGTGTCCTACTGGCATGAGATATATCTAGATATGGTTTTTTTTCTTTAAATCTGTGACTGGACTAGTTAAGGCTAACCCTACTGTAATCCCCACCAGACGCACCCTCTCAAGAGCAACTAGATCCAGTAGCAACACAAATGAAATTCTATTTGTTCCCAAAAAATGTTAAACAACCACATATCAGGTCTTTTTTCATTCACACAGTGAGAATATGGAACGCTCTAGCAAATGACATTGGTCTTTCTGTAACTATCTCTTTCGGTTCATTCAAGGTACACCTACTCAGTTACTATAAGCAATCACTCTGTAAATCATATGACCCTGAAGATCCTCGCTCATTTAAGTCTATCTGCACAAGTTGCAACAAAGCTCGTAATCTGACGAGAAAGATTGATTGTTGCTACTAACCACTCATTAATTTTTATTGCAATTTTTATTTCAATTTTATGTGTTCCGGGCTCGCAGTAATTGGCGTAAGCTGTTGCGGAGTCCCTGCCTGTATTGTACCATTTACATTTTTTGCTTTGTTTATGTATATTTAATATTAACTCGGCGAAGCTAATAAAATAAGATAGAGTCGTTTTCTTGACTGATCTTATGACCGATTACAACTGACGATCAACTGTAACTTGTTATTGAACACTCTCATCTTGCCAAGCAATTTTTTTGTTTAAAGTCGGATGATTAGTCGACCCCTGGAGCTCTCCACCGATAATTGGGCTCCATTTATCGCCGTGGTCTCATAAAGTGGAATTCTGTAATTGCAGGTATTAAGATTGCCCTCTGCACTACCTTCCCACAAATGCTTGAAGTGTCGCCCTCGGATTTCGACAAGTTCGAACTGATCCAAAACTTTAGGCAAGTATTGAGCCCTGTTGTATTAGACCTCGGATTTCCTCGTGCGTTTATCACGTGGCAAAACAATCTCTTTGGCGTGGTCTTTTTTTAAGACACTCGCTCGGAACACATGTTTGCAAACTAGAAATTTAGGATTGACTTTTTTCCCCGAAAAACTCGCTTGATATTCTTTACATCACCGGAATGGTGAAATTGTGTTCCAATATCCATGCCAAAATATAAAGATGTTTCAGGGCAAATTGTGGAGTATTGCGCAATTAATACCACTGAATGGGGAATTAGACAAATGTTCGGTCAAAGCAGAACAATGCTATCATTCCCATTATCAGACTGCCGAAAATCATAAGGCTTATGCCTGAAGCATAGCTCGAATTTTTGCTGAGTATGTGACGCTGACCTCTAAGAACCCTTACCCCACTAAAGTCTATTCTTTGGCCAATTAAAGACGCTATATTCGTCACTTTTGCGGTAACAACTTCTAACAGCGAATATTCCCATTCTTAAATTTCCACTTACCAGAATTTTCAAACCACCAAAATCCCGAAAATGTGCGACCCCATCAAAGTCAATCCAATCGTGAAATGCTACCCCATCCAGGGGCATGTCTCCATTGCTCATCTCAGTAATAAAAAGTAACCCCCCCCCCCCGAAAGTTTAATGGACATAACGTGATACGCATCTACCGCAGATCCTTTAGGACGAAGATGTCGACGAGATGTCTATGCTTGCCGAATTATCACACGCTGCGTTTCACAGATTGATTTTCCTTGAGGAGAGCTGTAAAGTGATATCTCCATGATCTTTTTTTCTTAAACTTAAACTTAAACTTACAACAGGCAACCGTCAGTCTCTTTTCTCTTGTGCTGGAAAGACACGAAAGAGAGGCGGCAGGGCGTGCAGGGAAGGATGTGCTGATTGCATAATGAAGGGCTCTTTGTTCCAAAATAAAGCCTATATTGAGTCACAATGTTATCATTTGAATCGAAATATCTAACTTTGCATTAGCAAATCCATGTGACAATGTCTCATGTTGAATTTGAAAATCATCAAAAACGCGATCGAAAGGTATTTGGGTTTTCTGCAAAAAGTGGTCAGTGTGCTCGTATATTAAAGATGATTATAAAGGTGGTAAAACAGCAAAAGGAATAAAGAAAAATGCTATAAAAAGAGAACATCAAACATGAAGACCATAAAAACGTATTATCAAATACAAAAAACTGCATCATAAAATAAAAACTATCCCAAGCAACAATCATCAACTCGGAAGCTATGAGCTTAATAAAGTGTCTTTATCTTGCTTCGATGATAAACAATACTTATTAAATGGTGGGATGCAATCATATGCACATGGCCATGAAAATATACAAAACTAAAATATGGAAAACGACAATGTCACACCAAAGCTGTGGCAAAATTACAACTTCCGCAAGCACCGTCCATTTCACCTGTCCATGGAATCACCACTTCTGTAAACTTCCAAACTCCTAAGCGACGACGGGATTTGGATGGGTTTCGACATCTTCAATCTGGAGATAAACTTTACTGACAAATTTTACTGACAAATTAAACTGACAAACTTTACTGACAATCTTTACTGACAAACTTTACTGACAAACTTCACTGACAAACTTCACCGACAAACTTCACTGACAAACTTCACTGACAAACTTTGCTGACAAACTTTATTGACAAACTTTACTGGTAATATTTTTGCAAAAATCAGCTTTGAATATATATTTATAAAGATCTCATGATCTCACGAGACTTTCACATGACCTAAGATCAGTAACAATCTGATGACTCGTTTCCTCGGGAAAATCCCTGTTACATCATTGATTTCCTGTTTTTCTGAGAATGTCACGCAATGAAAAAATTATGTGAGGTCATTGCGCTAGTCTCCTATAGTATTTCAACACTTTGATATTATTAAATGATTCCATCAAATGATCCCTTAAATAATTCTATCAAATGATTTCGTTAAATAATTTCCATAATATGGAAAGTGGTATAGAGAGTTGGCGTTTTTGTACGCGATCTTTTTGTGATCTCGTGCCGCCAACTCCTGTACTACTTTAGGTTGAGCGCGACAGGAAACAGAAAGAACATTTGAACTGTTTGCCTCATCACAGAGGAAAAGACTACATCATACAATTGAATTTGTCTGATGCTCTGCCTGCGAAATAAACCGACTCTAAACAGAGGTCGAGATAGAGATAGAGGGTACGCAATAAAACCAGATGTCTTTGTGGGTGTAGAATGATACTAGATAAGCTTTTCTGGATCACCTTTCGCTTTGCTTTAGTGTGCGGATAAAAGGATGTGTGTCGTATTAGAATATAGAATTAAATAGATGCATTAAGTGTTCAAACAACCTGGAAAACTCGGCATTGTCGTCTACTCCTCTACGTATCTGCTGCACGATCTGACCTGTGTCAATCCAGCAGTATTTCAGTAGAAAAGAAGTTTATCTTTGTAGAATCAACTTTATTTACTTTGTCACATATCTATTTCATTCGTAAAAGTCAAATTTAGATCAGGGGTGAATGATGCTAACTGAAATTTAGCAAATCCAGATATAAAAGTTAAACATCGAACTGCCTAGAAATTTATTTTTCAATACATTATCGAGTTAAAAAGCAAATCTAGGAAGGATTGCTCCGTGAACGTGGGCTAAAGCATGATCACAGGCCTCTGTGTTTCTACAAACTTAATAAACTTGACACAGGTCTAAAAAAATGAAACATTTAGCTACGTGCTGAAATTAAATGAGCTCTCTCTACACTTTTGGTGACCTTTGTTAATCTATGTTCGCTGTGTTAAGTGTATTTAATTTGGCAGAGGGATGTAATTTCTATTATTGTTGCACCGAGATGTTTGCGGAAATAAATTGGTACCACCGTGAATCCATCCGGACAACCATCTCGTTAAGTCGCCTACGTCTGTCCTTTTACATGGCGCGTTTCCTGGATTGTTTTCTCTCCAGAAGGCCGTGCTGCGATATTGCAATATTCCGTTAACGCTATAAGTACAGCAGGCAGCAGTCCACATGTCGCTAGGCACGTTCACCCTGTAATTGCTAGCATCCTTATAGTCGCTGAACCCACTTTCGCCAAAATATCTCTGCTGCGGAGGTCCACGTACTGTCGATGGGATAGTACCAACCACGATAAATAACCGAACATTCGTTGCTCCTCTAACCTGAGCACAGTTTTGTCTTCCTCATCTAATGAGTCGGCCCTCACAGACTCTCCAAGGGTACGAATTAAACACTCCAAACTGGGGGACAGCATTGGTGTACGTGAAAGTTGCTCTCATTTTTGCTTGATTGTTGCGGCCATACTGTGAGGCAATCAAGTGTCCGCGGTGGACTGATGTTTTGACTACTGACCCTCCAGGACAGAGTGGAGTCCTCAAACGTTTTCTGCGTTTACTTGCTCTTAACCAGTCCTTTTCAACTAAGTACTCACTCCCTATTTGTGTTGTGTAGCAAAGTTTTCGCCGTGAAGCATCTCTGTAATCTTCTCCTTGTTGCTGAAAACGTCCATGGAGTTGTCCGCTAAGTGAAAAAGGGATCTTTGGTCGACCCTCGTTGCTCCCTCCTAATAACTGGGTCCCATTGATAATGGTGGCCGCATAGAGAGGAATTCGATTATTGCAGTCATACAGAATGCCTACTGCACCAGCACCTTCGCACAAATACGCCAGGTTTCGTTGTTCATGCTCGACAAGTCCGAGCTGATCCACACCTGTTGGCAAGTATTGTGCTAAGTTGGGATTCGGGTTTCCCTGTGCATCACAGGCTTCCATAAAGTTGCACTGGCAGGCAGCTATTCCGTTAGTACCGGTCGTGCTACACTGTTGGCCTTTCACTTTATGCAAGAAACATCCAGTCATTAAGAGGCACAGTAACCTCGTGGCCGATTTGTTCATGGCTTTGCTGGCTACACGAACTGTATCGGTGCTTTACGGCAGTACTTGCTTTCAAGCTAAGAAAAATATATCTATTATGGCAACCTCATTCGAGACCCCTGCTAACTTGTGCGAGACACCTTCAAGGAAATCTAAATAAGATAGATCCTTCCGGTTGACTTGGAATTTAGATTGACTTCCCTCCCCGGCAGCAAATTACTTTCTGGGAATTACATGATTTCAAGGTCAACAGGCATGATGAAATCTTCTGATATTCGTGCCAAAATAAGCAAGACCAATTTTGGGGTATTCAGCACTATATGTAAATCGTGGGAGACTGACGTTGGCCAAACACAAAGCGAACATCGCCGTCAAAACAATTCAACGCTGATGATGAAAGCATGAAATTTTCAGGATGTTCCCATTGCTATGACACAAACGGCAAACAAATGCGATGAGCAGGAAGTCATGTGCCTGACTCATAGTCATAGTGTCAAGCCAAATTCATTCGTTTTAAAAGCTAGCCAGCGGGTGGGAATCACGTCATTTCGATGGATTGTTGACCATAGTAGTTAGAAAAATAGAAAAAAATTTCAAAAGGAACTTATTCATATTACAGCCGGGCAGAAAATAAAAATCGCTTCAGCTCGATGGCATTTTGATTACCGTTTATTCAGGAATAAAATAGAGCTTACCCTAAACAGGGGTTAAAAAGCGAACCGACAAGAAAATGTTTTTACCAAATTGACTTTGAAAAGTTAGAGTGCTCCACCGTGAACATGATCACAAGCTTCTGTGTTTTTCAGTCTTACTGAACTTTATACTTCATGATCAGGGCTTTCTACATCCGGCGTACGCTTACAGCTGACCATTGTGATAGCACAAGAACAAAATTTTAATCAAAGAGCTACTGCGATGGATAAATGACCTTGACTAGAGCTCTGCTCAATGTTTCGTTATCAGCACTCACTACTTTCCGCTATTGAACATAAAAAAGTTTGCAAAAGTGACAACCAACGAATCTTAATGGTCGATTTATTGAACTTATAAAAATGTGATTCCTCAGTATTGCAATACGCAACCTGTACTACGCATGACACTACCCATAACTCTTAAGGAAAGCACACGTGCATTCATATAACGTGAATGATTATATTTCTGTTCTCTCAATCCTAGAATTGGATCGGCTAAAGAGAAAAGATGGTCTTTACCTCTTAAAGAGCACAGTGACCAATTCATTTTAGAGTTTTGATGTGAAAATGATGCCCCTTAAGGTGCAAAAATTTCAAAACAAATTGATCCAGAAGGAAAAAAGGTACAACTCAAGGAATGCACAAAGGCGTTATTCAGAGATATAGTTTGTGACCTTTTGAGTCGATGTTGTTTAGAATTTGCATTATCTTTTCCAAAAGTTGTATGATACATTCTTACATGTGCTCGAGACTACTTAAGTTCTACTTTTAAAACCCTTGCTTTCAGTTACCGCACGATTTGCCTAAACATTTTATTGTATTAATCGAAGCAGTGTTTGGTGGAGAACATTAATGTAAAGTTTCAAAGTTTTCGTTCGTCAACTCTTATTTCTAAGAGGTCGCCATAACTGAGTGGCCACACTTCACAAGCGCTAGATGGGTCTTACAGCCGATGATATCTCGGCATAACTTTGCAATTAGTTGTAACAATTAGTTTGAAGGAGAAGCAGCTATTCACTGTGACTGACACCAGTCGTTTTTATGACTGACCTTATGACCGATTACAATTGAAGATCAACTGTAACTTGTTATTAAACAATCTAGTCTTACCGAGCAAGTTTTTTGTTCAAAACCGAATGATTGGTCGACCCCTGGAGCTCTCAACTGATATTTGGGCTCCATTTGTCGCCGTGGCCTCCTAAAGAGGAATTCGATAATGCCCACTACGCCGCCTTCCACAGTGCTTAAGGTGTCGCCCTCGCGGCTCTCGATAAGTTAGACTTAGGATTTCACAGGCGTTTATCACCTGGCACAACAACCTCTTTAGCGTGGTCTTTTTTTGAGATACCAGCTAACTCGTTCGAAACACGTGTTTGCAAGCTAGGAATTTAGGATTGACTTATTTTTCCGACAACCTTGCTTTATATTCTTTACATCAGCCGGAATGGTGAAATTTTCCAATATTTTTCTAAAACATAAAGACGCTTCAGGGCAAATTGTGGAGTATTGTGTAATTGGTACCATGTTGATGTTATGATGTTTTCTCGTGTTTGTCGTCAATTCCGAACGCTGTGTTTTTATTTCAACGATGTTCCTTCGCTTAACAGGTTGTATAATCCAGCATAGCAAGAGATTGTAATCTCTTGAGCGTAGTCAGTCATGGAATAAACTCAATAATATCATTCCACAGTGCGCGCGCTTTTTTTCCTCTGCCAAATTTAAGTCAATTACGGTAAAACAGTGTCTTTTCTCTTGTATTGAAAAGACACGAAAGGGAGCAAGGCATGCAGGGAAGGATGTGCTGATTGCATAATGAAGGGCGCTGTGTTCCGAAATCAAGCTTATGTTGGGTCAAAATGTTATCAGTTGAATCGAAATATATCTAACCTATCCTTAAACGATGCAAAATTACGTATCTATTTCTAACTTTGCATTAGCAAATCTGTGTGACATTGTCCGATGTTGAATTTTAAGAATCATCAAAAACGGAATCAAAAGGTATTTGCGTTTTCCGCATGAAATGGTCAGTGTGCCGCTGTGAACCTGATCGCATAGTTCCGGGAAGGCATTTCATGTATACATCTAAATCGAACTGAAACTATACTCATGTTCTTTTGATAACCGACTTCGATGGTTCATCAAATTCCGCCGCTCCCATTTATTGCATGCAGTGCTTGTTGAATTTACTAAATTATCCGTGACTGTGGTGATACGAAGTGGAAGTAATCCCTGCTAATAACCAGACAAAATGTCACCTTTGGCGGATTCCCTACTTGAAAGAATAGATTTACAGCAAAAATGAACAATGAGGCATTTACCAACAAAGGTCATCTTGTGTATTTTTATTCAGAAAAAACCCGATAGGGACACCATCGAGCACTGAATGTTGGAAATTTCATCAAAGTAATTACAGTTAAGGTTTTTTGTATTGCCGTAATAGCTTTATAAATATTTTTGCCGCAAGCTGTCTCGACCAAGCCCGACAAGACGCTCCTGTTCGCTAGATAGAGTTCATTACAACTTGTACTGCAAAATATGCAAAGGCTGGTTATTTAAGCAAAGTTAAATCGTTGTTAAACAAAATCGCGTTCTATGCCATCTTCAATTTAGCCGAACCTTTTATCTGAAATTTTATTTTTGTGGACAGTGTTATGAAGGCCAAAAGCGAATAGTGGAAAGGCATTTATTTCATAAAATCATCCCTCTTATAGAGAATCCCTGGGTCCAGTGCTCGCATAAAATCGCGGTTTGGGTTAGACTTCGTGTAAATAACCAGCCCTGTGTGTAGGATTATCATCTCCCAATTATTTTCAAACGAGCGTTTGCGCAGAAAAAAAAAAAGCTGCAATATCAATCCTGCAAATGAAAGAATAACTGTTCCCCTTGTTTAACATATGGTTACTTTCAAACTACCTAAGGCATTAATTTCTTGCTGAGTACGTCAAGCGAAGTTGAGAGCAGAAAAAGCATCGGTGCTTTTTCATGCGGATAGGATCATTCACAAATCCACCTCCAAATGTCTATCCATTGACATTTGTTTGTTGACCCAGTCAGTGACCGCCAGTTACGCTTTAGAACCTATATGTGCGCTGTCCAGATATCTGAACCACTTACTTTGCTATAGACACCTACCACGATCAAACGGATTCCCAGAAGTTGTGCAGATCTTAGCAAAGCTTGAAGGAACCACGATAGCGAGGTATGTTACATCTAAAAGATTAGGTGCATGAACGAATCTCAAACACGACAAAAAAGACTTTAAATAAATGAGTTCAATTCAAGAGAATGAAAACATCGTTAGAGTGCCAGTTTACTCGAAACGAAAAGGTGCGGAATGATGAACACGTTGGCGCTCAAGTTGAGATAAGCTTTTCTGTAATAAAAAAATCTAAGAACTTCACTCAAATTTAGCTTTGAATGCAAAAGAATTTGGTATGGGGGTGAGTATAGCAGGATTATAAATCGCTTCATTCAGTTGTTTCCGCGTTTTTAGGTGTACAATTTAGTGTTTCAATTACGTTTTCGGATGAGTGCCCTCCAAATCAGCTTTAGTGAAAATTTTCTTCAATTTTTGTGTTAAAATTCGTCCTCCCTCTTCAGGAAACGGCCATTGTTGTAACCAAAGGCATGGAGTTTCACATGGTAAGAATTAAGCAAACTCCACTCATTTATAACGAGTATTTCATCTAAAGGAAATTGAAACGTTCGAGCTTCCGAGTAGTATAGGCGATTAACCGAAGGAAACTTGCTATACTTTTTCTTTCGTTGAACATTTAATTTTATCACTCAGGGTATTTCCACAATTTGTGATGGTGTGACTAATGAAGTTTCGACGGTCGTTATTTCGCTATGAGGCCGAAGACTATTGAAAAGCTCAAAGGAAGTCACCACTAGTGTTTTCCCCCAAGATCACTATGCAAGCTGTGAAATTATCGTCTGGATTTGTGTTATGTATTAGAGCCTTGACTTAAAGCCTTTTTTTCGAAGATCTAACACTTTCGTTCCACATTATGTCTGTGGCATATTACATAGGTTGGCGAAACGTTCAAACATTTGTGCGTGAAGCCTAATGTTAGATGAAGGCGGTAAAAGGTGATCTAGAGAGAAGCCGCTAAACGGTGAAACATTCTTGTGAGATATGATTATGGACAAAAATGTTTGAGCGTTTTGCCGGGACCTGAAAAGACTTATGAGAAGCAGCTCCGCCCCTCCCTCCCTTTCTATTTGGGAGTTTGAGGCATAATCGTTTAGCTTGTCATGTGTACATTTGAATACACAGGAACGCATAATGAAGCATGATCTGCTCTTTCCGGCATTTGTGGGTACAGTGTTAATGTGTTTGGTGCTTCCTAATGCGGCGGGTACAACCTTAAGGTAAGTTTCTTGAAGATTTCTTACTTTTGTTTATCAAAATAACGTCTGATTCGACATTCAAAAAATACTGGTATAGAAATACGAAATGTCAAAGACGAGAAAATGGCTTTTTGGCCGAAACTGCTTGCATTTTACGCATTTATGGGACTACTGAAGAATTTTCGGCGTTGATATCTGTAAAGACTGTAAATTGTGTTATGTGAACAGATCAAGAAATAAATACTGTGTTTGTTTTGTTATTCCACATTCAGCAAGGCAGATCAGCCAGGAGTTTCTTTTCAAGACTGTAATGGAACTGACTGGAAGAAAACTTATCCTAACCTGGATTTTGTACTTCTTGGTTACGATATCCTGCAAGGCAATCCCATTGCCAAATACGACCCTGGCTTTACCCATCCAATATTCAGAGCCGACTATTCAGAGCAACGACAAAGTGCGGACTGTCGTTACAGGTTCCCAGCAGGTTTCACAGTTTACCCCAGCCAGTTTTGCTCGGTGTCATTTGCGTCTAGACTAGTTCAGAATAAGAAAGAAATGACCAAACTCCTTGGAGCCTCGGCACGTGTCGAAGGTGAGCTTATATCACGTAACCATTAGCAGTCCCTGCTTTTTGGCGAGGTCCATCGCACGAGTCAAAGAACACAAAAATCAGTGGGAAAAAAAACAAATGTTTCGTGCCGCACAGAACCCCGTGGGTGAAGCGCACGAAAAGTGGGAACTACTGTGAAATTCTAGTCCCAATCGGGCATAACCAACGACATTCCTGATCTTACTGTCCTATCAATCTTTATGTCATCTCAACACGAGGGAGATCTTTATTTAAAAGATCACTTTTTCCCATGTGGGTGTGTACACAGAACTTGCCCTTCCCCCTTCGACAACGTTAGTAAAAATTAAACAGTCACTACGTCTTGGTTCATTGTTGGGGAAGAGGGGTGGGGGAGGGGGGAGTTCAATTTTAGTACTATCACGTTAAGTGTTCCAAGACTTTTCACATCCATTGTACCTGCTCAGGCCTTTCAGAAAATCACAGAATGGACTTCGAATCAGAGCATTCTAAGTTATTAGATTATTATCAATCAATCCCCGAGACTTACAATAGACCCAGACTTCAATTCAAATATAAATAAAGTAAATACTTTACTGTGCAAAACTACCTAAGAACTAAAAGTTATTAAGAATTCTTCTATCTTTGATCTCAAGTTGCTGCCATTAATGTCATTATGTATTCAGGTGGAGGAGAATTGGAATTTCAGTTTTCTGCCAGTGCAGACCTCAAAAGAGAAGTAGCTGAAATGAAATCGGGAAAGTATGTGCGAATCATTTCTAACGCGCAGTGTCAGCGTTATCGCAGTAACATTGACCTGGCGAGGCCTCCACCGTTTGATCCAGGTTTTATTGAGTGGGCAAACAAACTAGCAGATTCAAGTGCTAGTGAAGGAGATGTTTTACAATTCATAAAATACTACGGAACTCACTTCTTCTCAGACGTCACATTTGGAGCAAAGTTCATTCAAAGCCACAAGATAAGTCGAGCAGATCTAGAGAAATTAAAAAAGGAATCAATAAGTGTGGAAGCCCAGGCGAGCTACTCGGCTCTATTCAGTGTCGGTGGTGGATCGTCCATGGATAGCGATCAAAGAAACGCTGCAACAAAGTTTATGAAGAATGTAGATTGCACGACCACCCCCGTTGGGTCCGTCCCACCCAGCAATGGAGACGCTGCGACTTGGGCAACATCAGTTCAATCGAACCCTGTCCCTGTTATGTACACTCTGCTTGGTATAGAGAACCTGTTCAGCGATCATTTTACCAGAAATCTTTCACCTCAAGTTAACTACGTTGGTCTAAAGAAGAAATTGGCTGATACTGCGTATAAACACTGTCAGGTTTTGAGGAAGCATGGTGAAGTCCCCTCTTGCAGCTTTAAAGTTAAGATTGAAGGACATGGAATTGGGTTTGAAGATAAAGGTGAGACTACTTTGGCAATTTTGAGCCTACAGTTAACGGAACATTCAAATATTTTTCTCTCCATTCTTTTTTCCGTTTCACTGGTACCTCTTTGATTCCTCTTTACATTACACACCTAACCTATTGAGCGTTCAGGAGCACGGATGGAAAAATGATTCAATATTCCGCTGTCTTTTAAATCTGATTTCCTCTTCATTTCATTTCTAAAGCATTCCGCAGACAATAACAGCGCTCGGTTAAATGCTCAGTTATCGTTTAAACACTAGGATTATTCCCGTAAGTGTTTGATAGCTCGTTTTGTCGAGTTTATGGCATTTTATGGCTCGTTTTGTCGAGCTTATGATAACTTTTACAATATTAGGATTTTCCTACTTTGACGTTATATCTGTAAAATATGATATCGTAATCAATAGCAGCTCATCCCTCCACCATAGGGTACCGGCAGAGCTGTCTTATCATTGTAATCGAATTTTTCTTGACTTTGAAGTTTCAGAGTACATCCGAGACATAGACAGAGACTCGTGTGAAGAAATGTGTCTTGACAACGCTGATTGCGTGGCTGTTGAATACCGCAACTCTTCTTCAACAACAGTTTGCACACTTAGGGAGAAAAACGCTAATGGGTTTAAAATAGTTAATATTAAGAATAGTCAAATAATCGTATTTCTTTCAAAATTGGCAACTGGAAAAGTTTCTCTATCATTGAACCCTGCACGCCTAAAAGGAAACGCCTTTTGGAGTTATTACACAAGCACTGAACGAAGATGCATCAGTGAGTGTAAAGAGAGAGCGGAATGTGATGGTTATTGGCACAATCGGGGCAGGTGTCATTTGATGTCAGTTCAAGATATGAAAGGGATTGAGTTCGCTTCTTATGAGTATGCTGGATTTCTACCCAGATTTTAAACCTTGAAAGCATCTTACCTCCTATTAGGCACTGGTCATTGATTATCGCTGGGAGGTGTCGGAGGATTTTGGCTCTGTATGTGTCATGATAAAATTTACCTGACTGATCCGACTGATCCCCCTCCGTTCCCCCTGAAAATCATGTGATCCTTCCCGAAATCCTACCCCCTCCCCCGCCCCCCCGTCATTGGCAGTCATTTTTCTATAGTCCTTCTTTTATACTCGTTATAGTCGTTAGCGACGACTGATTCCCCTCCGTTCCCCCTGAAAATCGTGTGATCCTCCTAAAAATCCTCCCCCACCTCCCTCATTGACAGTCATTTTTCTACAGTCCCACCTTTATACTCTGTTGGCGACGACTGATTTCCCTCCGTTCCCCCTGAAAATCATGTGATCCTCCCTAAAATCCTTCCCCAAGGGCTCCCCCCTCATTAGCAGTCATTTTTTTATAGTCCCCCCTCTATACTCTGTTGGCGACGACTGATCTCCCTCCGTTCCCCCTGAAAACCATGTAATCCTCTTAAAATCCTCCCTCAAGGACCTCCCCCCTCCAATTGGAGTCATTTTTCTGTATTCCCTCCCTATATACTCTGTTGGCGACGACTGATTCTTCCGTTACCCCTGAAAATCATGTGATCCTCCCCAAAATCCTCTCCTATGCCCCCCCTTACCACTCCAGGCGGTGAATAATGACAGGTCCCAATAAATTTAACGGGTTCGGTCAACTCCTCGGGAGATATTAAAGTAGAGTGTTTCTCTTCTTAATTTTTTCAAAAAAGCTTTACGTTTGCCTGAACGCAACTGTGACTTAAAACAAAATCGTAAATAGATTGTATTCAGGAACTGAGAAATTAAGACATGGTTTGAATCCTTAATTAGTTACACTTATACTCATTTTATTCCAATTGTGATTGAATCATAGCAACTTATTCGACAGCTCATTCAACTGGTCTTAAACATTGAGACAAACCTCTTACATATTTGAATTTTGTAGCCAGAGATTAAAGTTACTTTCGAGCGCAAGTGTGTGGTTTTGCTTTAAATTGAGGGTGGCATACGTTCACGAGTTTCTTGTGGGCTGGGTTCCATAAAGTGTTCCCCTATATATGATTTTTTGCAAGAGCTAAGATACCTCGTAAAAATCGCAATTTCTATAGGGTCTAGTCTGTTTAAAATACTTCTCTCTTATGCCACTGGATGTGTTACACAGACTCATTTTAACGATGAATCCAGTTAAAAATGAAAGGCGCTGAGTCCTTATATTTAGAGTCGTTTATATTAAGCGTTCAAAGGAAACCTTAAAACGATTTTACAAGGGTAGTAAAACACCAAAGAGTTTGATCAAGAATGGAGAGAATTTTATTACATAGACTTCAAATAACCAAGAAATAAGTCAATTGTGCAATTTTTGTTATCATTTATTTCAAGATGCTCGTATTGATAATGCACGACTCTTCTGCTTCACTGATCTAGATGATTCGTTCCCGACTTTGATTCGGGGGGAGGGGGGAGGGGGGAGGGACCATGAAGTAGTCAGGTTAACACATTCACATTAATGAAGCATTTAATGGCTGCACGTTACTATAAAATTGGAGACATTCACGTGATTTCACATGAAACATGTTAATTTTCTCATCAAAGAAGAAAGCATCGCTTGATGAAAATGCTAAAATACAAACCCAATTTCAGACCTTGGTTTCACACCCAAACAGTTTACATGCTGGAGTGGGTACCTGTTTCTGGCCAAAATGGGTCAATACCTGGCATACCCTATAGCACATGTAGCTGTGCGTAGCCATTTAGTCTATCCGTGGAAAAAAGTCTTTTTTTGCCGCTTTATGTCTCAGTGCTAATATAATTTTGTCTCTCAAATTTACAACGGAATAAGATGGAAAAGCGACATGCCTTGCTGACGAACAAATTGATCCAACAAAGTGTCAAGATACATGACAGAGTTCTGGCAAAGATAGATATAAAGAAGGTGTTCAATTCTGAGAAGACCAAGTTGCGTCTCTTCAAATCTGTAATCCTTTGTGGACTGAATTATTGCTCAATCGAATGGTTGTTCATATGAGCAAACAAGACAAGCGCAAACTGGAAAGACTGTAAGAGAAGGGTCTAAGAACTGTACTTAATGACAATGCATCAAGTTATGAGAACTTTTTAAAAAAGGCCAACCTACCAAATTTGTACAACAGAAGACTGAATAGTTTGGCAATTATGATGTTTGAGGTGATAAAAAGGAATGTCTCCAGAGTACATTTTTGAGTTTGGCTTAGCTAAGTTCAAGCAGTGAATGACGGTACATCTTCTGCGGACAACGAGGCACCATTTTTTTGAGATCGAGGAAACTACGCCCGCTGCGACCGAATTTCCCATCGTAACGTATCAAACTTGTTTAAACGTGATGGGTACAGGAGGGAGCTACAGTTCTCCTTGGTGCGTGCCCAGCAAACAGGATGAAAAAAATTGAGGATGAAGTCTAGCGCCTTTTTTAACATGTTGACGCCGAAATTAATTCACGTGGAGAGGATTGCTAAGTAGGCGGAATGTGGTATTCAAAACAAGAATTAGAAACTCTCCTTCCCTCATTGTTTTTTTCTTTTTGGTTTGTCTGCTTGACGCCCACCCGCTTTTGTGCATCCACTCTTTCGTTGATTTGCTAAAGCCCTGAACTTTGGTGTCTTACCTTCAAGTTGGCCGAACTAAAAAAATTTGACCGTCCAAGTAACTACTTTCCTTGAGTATGTTGAACGGCCTTTTATTATACTTTTCAAGAATTTTTTGACAGCGACATGGTCTAAAGCGCACTCTATCGATTGCAATGATAAGAGGATCGAACTTCATACGATGACAAATCGAAATAAAATTAAAATAATCCCTTGCGTCTTCTTTTTTCATTAACAACGAATAGCGGCTCCCAGAGTAAAATAGACAACGTCTCAAAGGTTTTTTTCCACATACAGTGGAATGCGTGCATGTTATTGAATCAACATCGAGTATGAATCGAACCGGCAGCTGTTAACTCATGATCTTTTATATAAATAGGTCGGTTTGTATTGTTTCATCCATTATTAAATGCTGTTATTTGACTCCAACCTTTGTGGTAAACAGAGAACATACCCATTGAAGTCCGCTGTTTTTAATGAAGCATGGAAAATTTTGCGCTTTTTATATTCGTTTTCTGGACTGCAATAATGACTTCCACGGCGATTGATGGAGGTGAGTTGCAAACCGATAATCATTTTCTATCTCTGGACTCGTATGCGTATAGATTTACTTTTGAGCGATATGATGAGCAAATTTAATTGAATATAGTTGCCTGCCGAATTCAATAAGCATGATTCGATTACGAATAAATTTCTGGAAACACCTTTCTTAGACGTAGAATGTTATTCAACATTTGGGTGTTTGTCTTATCTTATCCGATTCTGGAAGAAATTATTTCAACATAAAACCAAATACTTCTGAAGCTAAGAACAACTGACTTCATTCCGACTGACTACATTCCTAATGTTTCCCTCTCAACGATGTTAATATATTAGAATACTATAAATTTATTTTGCATCGTAAGGAAGCACATTTTGCCCTACTTAGCCGTCTCAGAGAACCTAATTTATACAAGAACTATGCCATTATATGAGGTAAAATAACTTTATTGTGATTTACATTTGTTTGATAAAATACGGTAACCTGTCTTTCACAAGTTTGGAAATCAGCCATTTTGTAGGATTGAAGGAAATCTCTCGTTACAACAAACTTGCCAAAGAGAAAATAACTTGAATAGCAAAATCCTTAAAAAGATATTGACAAATGCCTCGTGCAGTTTGGAAACTTCTCGAATATTAATGTGTTACGCGATGTCAGGTAACAATGATTAGTCTCGGTGCAAATTAGCATGAAGTCCTCTGTTCTCCCTTATCATTTCAAAAAGAGAGACACAGGGGACTGCTTGAATTATGTATTCCTTTATTAAACGTCCCATAGAAAAGTACGGTATTTTCAAGAAAATAGAAAAATAGTAAAAAATAGGAAAGAAAGAAAGATTAAAAAAAAATTGAATTATCAGGCTAATTATAGAGTTCAAGAAATACTAGCAGTCTGATTCTATTTATATTTATATATATTTATTTATATTTATATATATGACTTTCATATATTCTTAACCAGTCTGATTTTTCTTGGCGGTTTTTGTTCCATTTCCCACAAGAAAATCGTTGAAAAGGGCAAAAAGCATTATAACAGAACACAGAAAAAATCAAAATAAAAAAATATATAATTACTTGCTATCACTTTTACTGGTTCACTTTCTCTCCCGGGGTTTATCATCTCAATACAGAATCTCCATAATTTTATTAAAGGAGTGATGAGAGAAACAAAAACCCATGAAAATAAACAATAATTTTTTAAAAATCTTTGAGGCGTTATGTGTCCCCCTTTTGTATTGTCTCATCTGAAAAGATGCGGTCAAGGCTCCAGATCTCAGAAACACGGACAATTCGAAAATTTATCAGTTCCGTGTTTAGAATAGCTGAAAATTGACAAATTTTCAAAAAAACGCTCTGTTTTTCATCGGAAGACATATTAAATCTTTAGTTCTTTTTTTTTCTCGTTGCGTTAAGCGTTTGTTATCGTGGTGGTTAGGTTTTTTTCTGCCTAGGGATTCTCCAAGTTCGAGTTTTTTTTTTTGATACTTTTGCTCGACAAAAAAAATGTTTTCTTAATATGTTTCAATAGTCATAGCAATAAATTACCTTCATTACTAATATTACTATTAACTATTTTAAGAAATCATATTATTATTATTATTATTATTATTGTTGTCATAAGAATTATCATTAATATTACTTGTATGTTTTATTTTAGAGCGGGATCGCGCGATGCTATTTCCAGACTACTACTTCTTTGCAGAAAGACGTTTGGTAAATCATACTGTTGAAGAGAAACGCGTCAAGAATTTGGATGACTGTGAGCTTTTATGCTACCTAAACGAAAACTGCGTCAGTCTTAACTTCAAAAAAGATCCAGATGATAATCTTGAGAATAATAGTCTAGGACACAGTTGTGAGCTAAATAACGCCAATCATCTGGAGTATGATGGTGATCTGAAAACTGATGCTGTTTTTTATTATCGGGGCTCGAAGGTGGGTGAAAAATAGAATTTACGAATTTGCAGGGGTAACTTCCAAAAACCAACTAAATTTTGCAACTTTCTTGTTCATTCAACCATCGGGTTTTTATTTCCCCATTCATTCGATCGAGCAAGATTTTTATCTTCATTTTACTGTCTCTTTCTTCTCCTTCAGAACGCTTGCAATAACAATTCCATGTGCCAAAATAATGCAACTTGTCAGTCTGGCTTTACATTTAAGGGATATCGATGCTTGTGCCCTCTTGGATTCGAGGGAGAACGTTGTGAAAAAGGTAGGTTTCGAATAGTGCAAGATATGACAAAGAATAATCTCTGATTTCAATGCAGGTATGAGAACTGCCCCTAAGTTAGTTAAGAAGCATTAGATTTTTCATATTTGATATTTCCCATTTTCAAAATGAATTGTATTATTTCATTTGCTCGTTTGTCCTCCTGTTTGTGTTCCATTTTGTTTTCTTTGTTTGTATGCGTCGGTTTTCCTTTTTTTTGTCCACATGAATCTTAAACGTTTGCATCAAACTTCATTTTCTTTTTTCCTTTTTCATTGTGCTTCTCCTCTTTTCGTTGACTTATTTGTTAATTTTCTCGACAGATACAGACGAGTGCAAAACAACTCCTCAAAAATGCCACGTTAACGCTGCGTGTAATAACACATACGGATCATACGTGTGCACATGCAAGCCTGGATATGTCGGAGATGGACGGGATTGTGCAGGTACAGTTAATAGTGTTAAAAAATCTTTGGAATTTGAACTCGATAACATGTATTTGTTTGGTTGTCAAAAGTCAATATTTTTTTCGCTTTTTGAAATTATCTCGCGATGTTGCATTCCATGCAGCAAAGAGTTGACACCTTAGCCGTGGCATAAATCTTCAGCAAAGAAAACAAATTATCCATAATTATTGGGTGGGAGATGTCCCAGATTTTTTATCATTCTTGTCATGTTAGGGGCGCACCATGAATCTTTGATGGTGGAGGTGAATGGTGGTGTGGGGAGCGGGGGGGGGGGGTGGTTGGGGCAGGAATGGTTTAGCCTTTCATTCAGAAATAAATATTTTCTTTCAAGACAATTAAATGTTTCAAAAATACTTCATAGTGTGTGGTAATGTACGTTCCTGTTACAAGAGGCCTGCAGTCAAACAAGTGGTAAAAATTCCCACAGTTCTCATAGAAAGGGGAATTCCATACGCACAGATCCGCTCCCCCCCCCCCTTCTATTGAGTTTCCAGCATGTTGTGTTAAAAGTCACAATACCATGATTTCTGAAGAAGTATTTATGTTTTCTTTCAGATATTGACGAATGCAACGAAACCTATGCAGTTAAAAGGAACAAATGCCATCTGAATTCCTCTTGTATTAATACGCAGGGCTCATACAATTGCTCTTGTAACCCTAATTACGTCGGTGATGGTTTTAATTGTGAAGGTGCGTTTGACCTTTTCCATGACTCTCAATTTGTCAAGGCAGGTCTTGGATAGACCCAGTCTAAATCATTGCCGTTCAGGGGACCATTTTTGGCCAAATAAAGCTAATTGGCCATCACACTAGCTCTTCCTTAAATTTGCCTTTTTTTCCCTTTTTTTTTGCCTGTTAAAAAACACTAATTTTGATATCCTGCTCTCGAAAAACTATGAATAAAATTTCCTCACAAGAGTTGATTTACGTCTAGCTTGATTGCAATACTGTTTTTGTGCTGAATGGTAAACTTCTTAGATCGTAAAGGTGGAAAACGTGTTACATATTGATCATACGTCATGATTACAATCCTTTCATGATTATCATTTTACTTTTAAGCTGATCCGTGTTATAATTACAAAAGCCTGAGCGATGCCGATAGAAAGAGCAATCACCAAACACCCCAGTATCAAGAGGTGTGCGACAATTCACTCCCTGAGGGATGGTATCGTTTTGTTGGAGCTGCAGGAACAAAAATGCCAACAACGCGTGTGCCAGCATACAGATGTGGAACAAACTGGTCGGGCTGGTTAATGACTGCTCATCCTACATTGGAAGATGGTGAAGTTCTCCGGACGGTTTGCTTCAGTGATCGCTCTACTGGTTGCAAATACTCAAACGAGATTTCTGCTAAAAACTGTGGATCCTACTTCATCTACGAGTTTTTTCAACCACCTGGTTGTGATTCGCGCTACTGTTCTACAGACTGAATGTAATGCGAAAACTTCGACGAAATAAGAACAATTTTAAGTTAATTTTCAGGTACAAGGATTTTACGCAATCCTTATTTTAAAATAAGCATTGTTTAATTTGGTAGAATCTCTACGCTGGTGACATTCTTTTAAATTGTACAGTCGTCAGTGCCTAGAATTTTACATAAACAAATCTCCTTAGTACATGAAATAACTACAAGAAGTTGGTTGCTAACAAAATTAAGAACGAAAAAAAAATTTTGAGAAAAGAAATGAAAAGAAAAGAAGAGAAAAAATCTGGATTAGTGAAATCTTAGACAATAATGAACATCATTCGGCAAAGTAGATAGCAAGACATGACGAAAGGCGATTCTCAAAGAAAGCAGGAAACGAGTTGTTTGGTTCACCTATTTTCTCCTTTTTCTCAACAGTTATCACTGACCGTATTAAGTTGTGGTCTTTATCAGTTGCCGACCAAAGCGTGTCATAATATGAAACTAGTGATATGGAAATATTACGAAAAAGTGACGGAGATACTCTTTAAATTTCTGTTACACTATTTAAAAGTGTCAAATCGGTTTCACGCCTAGACGTAGAATGAGAAAATAAATCGTTTAAACATATTGAAACCGGTTTCACTTTTTTTTTGAAACTGGCAGGATTAATTAAAATAAATCGCTCTTAGATTAAATTCAGAATCCGAGGTGATTGCAGTAACAGATAAGATTCACAAAGAGACACGGTACAACTTGTATACGTCATGTTCGCAATGAAAAGTACGTTATGACAATTTACGCTACGATTTAATTCGAAAATGAGATGGGACTTTTCTTGATTGTACTGACAGTGTCAACTTGATATTTCCTTTAAAAACAAAAAATATCACGAATATGTAGGGAATGGTGAATTTAAATGCTAGCCAGTGTGGATAAACTCAAGTTGTAAATAGTATTTTAAAGACATCCAGTAGCTCGTCAGGAGTTTTGCATTGCACTATAAAACAATTAAGTTGAACTCCAGATATGACAGTTTCTCACATAAAAGAAAATCTTGAACATAAAAGTAGATCTGTATATAAAAATCAGCCTTTTTTTAATGCAAGTAAATCACTACGGCGGAGTTAAGACTTCCAAAAACGTCACTACAAAGTATTTTGATAATCTAGGACCACTAGGAGTTAAATGGGAAGAAACTACCCAGGATTCCCTTGTTAATTGTACTTCTCTCATGCCTGATACGGAGTTTATTGAAGGTAAAAACACAGCTTAATTTCTTTTTAAACCTGAACAAATTTACCAGAATATGCATAAACCCTGGAGGGTTTATTCAGAGGAAAGTATTGTCAGTTGAGTCATTCTGCTGCGTTGTTGTTGTTGTTTTTTTTTTCAATTTGTGTATAAGTTAGCACAACCTCTAATAAAAAGACATTTACCTTACATGAAACGCTTTTTCAAGGACTGGACAGTTAATATTAAAGGCCTAAAAAAATTATTATCCTCCTAATTCTTATATTCTCACATTGTCTCTATTTTCATAATTATCATTATCATCATAATTATCAGATTATTTTTAATATGGACAGAGCTGTTCCACACAACCCCATGCTTGTCCTCGCGCGATCTCGTCGCGCTCCCTAGGAGACTGGCACTGAGGACTTGGGAAATAATTTATAATATGTTTACCTGGGTTTTGTGGGCGTGTATCACATTTGCAAACTTTTCAGTTGTGGCTAATGCAAATTATATCACAGCTTAGACAATTGGAGTATGGCAGCAGATGGCAATTACGTGAACAAAAAGACGACTCGTGACGACCTCTGAAGCAAGAAGGTACATAACGGTGGTCGTAATATATTTTCAAGCGTTGTTATCAAACATTCATCTTATCGCCAAAACCGTAGAATACAATGGCCACTTCTTTACAACTCCTTGAGTCAGATCAGTTCTTATTTTGTTCTTCCTTGTTCTTCGAAGTCTGCCTACAAGGTGGACTTCAATGGCCCTGTAGTGGGTACATGACAATTATTAAAATGCATATCCTTAGACGGCTGAGACTTTCCTTCATCCTCTCAGTTTGTATCAGAAGGTTTTAATAGATGTGACAATTTAAAATTGTAGAATGGATGTCTTGGTAAAATTTTTGTGAAACAATGCCTCACTTGATGGGAAGGCATCCTCATCCCAGAATTCTCCTCGTGTTTAATTTGGGGGTTTGCTTTGTCAATAATAATGATGATAATAGGTTAACATAAATTGAAACATTGTTTTAAGGTGAAGTACTCAGTCGACAGTCTCATTCAAAAAATTGATTTTCAGTTTGCAAAACTTTTGAGAATCAAGATTTTACTTCTAAATCTTGAGATTCAGGAATAGAGGTTCAAGTTCTGAGATGCTGAAATAATTTTTTAATAATTTTCAGCATTTTATAGGACTGATTTCATTCTTGAAACAGAAAATTTGGCAGGGGACAAAAATCTTAACACAGCTCACCAAAACAACCTGGCAAAGCCTCAGGGTATACCTAAAAATAATGTTAAGGTGCACATATGGGATGCCGGAAATCTCAAAGAGGGAGCCAACGGAACTGATAGTGAATCATGAACACGGAGTTGTATGTCTCCAAGATCCTCAGCAACAGGCTTTTGCTGCTTATACCAGCAACTTTCCTTGATGGTCATCACATTTAGAAAGATTAACACTTTGAACAATCCTCCTTTAGTACCAGCTTCATGAACATGGAAGACAATATTTTTATTTAGTGGAAGACTCCCCCAAAATTGCAAGATCCCCTATTTGTATCTAGTTAAAATACTTATGGGTGGGCTCAAGAAATCTTCAGAACAATGTGAAATTAAAGCGATAGAAGAGCTCACTGATGACATTGTATTAATGAGGGGTGAAGATGTGGATACAGAGAGATGCACCAAATACAACAGACACTTGCCAAAGGTCTTGACATCAATTTTAGTAAAGTGGCAAAGTATAGCTTTTGGGTAATAGTTCAGCTACATTCCCTATTCAAAAGTGTAAAGAGCTGATTACAAGCCACCACATTTATAACATTCATGACCAATGCTTACTTTTACATCATTTAAATGTTTATATCCAGTTACAATTCAAAATTTTTACTCTATAGCTTGTTATTATATAATATATAAGTAGATTGGTTTTTATACAGTATTTCTGTAATAGAGTTTTCATTAATATAAATGATATTTGCCATGTCAAGAGAATTTTAGAGTTAATTTACTGTTATTTTCTTTTTCAGCAGGTTTAAGAAACACACTGGATGTACACAGACTAAGGCTCAACATGGATAACATTAACAACTCCAATGAGATTCCTGATTACATTGATTATAAAAGGTGAGAATGATTTCATTGGATTGCAGTTAAGAATGTACACATGCCTTACTGTTTATGAACCTGTAGATATTGTGTGCAACCCAAGCTGCAAAGCATTATTTATATAAAAACTATACACCTTGTATATCTTGCATGGTTATTAATAACTGTAATCATAAATGACTGTAAATATATGAAAATCATATATGTGAACAGTGATTGAAGAAATGAATATGGAAATGATCCTCGCAGTTGTGAACATTACTTAAGTAGTAGTGAAAATAAGGCCTAAAAAAAAAATTCAAGCCTGTATAGGATTTGAACCCATGACCTCTGCAATACTGGTGTAGTGCTCTACCAGCTGAGCAAACAAGCCAACTGGGACCTGGTCATTATGTTGGTTCCAAATAAGCCCTCGAATTGGTGAATAAATGACCGTAACTATGTGAAAATCACATATGTGAATGTGCGGCTGAAGAAATGAATGTGAAAGCCGTCCTGGCAGTTATGAACACTACTTAGGTAGTAGTGAAAATAAGGCCTGAAAAAAAATTCAGGCCTGTGTGGGATTTGAACCCATGACCTCTGCGATAGTGGTGCAGTGCTCTACCAACTGAGCTAACAAGCCAACTGGGAGCTGGTTATCATATTGGTTCCAAATAGTTACCCTCAAAGTGGTGAATAATATATAATATAAATAATATAGTTCACATATATGATTTTCATATATTTACAGTCATTTATTAACCAGCTCAGATGGTCATGGGTATAAATCAGGGAGGAGCCTGAGTTTTTTTAGGCCTTATTTTTACTACTACCTAAGTAGTGTTCACAACTGTAGTTATGTTGCATATGTTGTACAGCAAGCTACTTATTGATCTGGTGCAAAATAGGATTATTTTTGTACAGTTAAGTTCAGGATTGCTTATGAACTGGCATCTTGAGTTAATGTAGTGTTCAAATAAAACATTTCTGGGGAAAATCTCTACAGTCTACAAAATAATGTATAGTTCGCAAATGTTCAAATGTTTTGCAGCTTGGTTATATACTTGAGCTACCACTATGGGGGAAATATTGTTGATTTTTATGGACTGGGCAAAAGTTTGAGACAAAAAAAAATGTTCAATTCAATTTAGTTTAATTCTTTCGTGAGAATCTCGTGCACTCTGAGGATTCTCTTTAGTCTGAATGTTTCGTTTGTATCTCGCGCACTCTGAGGATTCTCTTTAGTTTGGTTGTTTCGTTTGTATTCCGCGCACTCTGAGGGTATTCTTTAGTTTAATTGTTTCGTTTGTGTCTCGCGCACTCTGCGGATTGTCTTTAGTTTGATGGTTTCGTTAATATCTCGCGTGCACTGAGGATTGTCTTTAGTTGGATTGTTTCGTTAATATCTCGCACACACTGAGGATTATCTCTATTTTGATTGTTTCGTTGATATCACGCGCACACTGAGGATTGTCTTTAGTTTGATTGTTTCGTTAATCTCTTGCGCACAATGAGGAATATCTTTAGTTGGATTGTTTCGTTTGTATCTCGCGCACACTGAGGACAGTCTGTAGTTTGATTGTTTGGTTAATATCTCGCGCACACTGAGGATTGTCTTTAGTTTGATTGGCTGTGAATATATGAAAGTCATATATTTGAACTGCGGATGAAGACGTGAATATGAAAGCGATCTTCGCGATTGTTAACGATTGTCTTGTTAACATCTCGCGCACAATAAGGATTGCCTTTAGTTGGATTGTTTCATTTGTATCTCGCACACACTGAGGACTGTCTGTAGTTTGATGGTATCGTTAATATCTCGCGCACACTGAGGATTGTCTTAAGTTTGATTGTTTGGTTACTATCTCACGCATTCTGAGGACTGTCTGTAGTTTTATGGTTTTAGTTAATATCTCGCGTACACTGAGGACTGTCTTTAGTTTGATTGTTTCGTTAATATCTCACGCACACTGAGGATTGTCTTTACTTTCATTGTTTTGTTAGTATCTCGCGCACACTAAGGATTGTCTTAAGTTTGATTGTTTCGTTAATATCCCAGTGAGGATTGTCTTTGGTTTGATTGTTTGGTTAATATCTCGCGCACATTGAGGACTGTCTGTAGTTTAATGGTGTCGTTTATATCTCGCGCTCACTGAGGATTGTCTTTAGTTTGATTATTTGGTTAATATCTCGCGCATTCTGAGGATTGTCTTTAGTTTGATTGTTTGGTTAATATCTCGCGCACAATGAGGACTGTCTTTAGTTTGATTGTATGGTTAATATCTCGCGTACACTGAGGATTGTCTTTAGTTTGACTGTTTCGTTAATATCTCGCGCACACTGCGAATTGTCTCTAGTTTGATTTTTTTGTTAATATCTCGCGCGCGCTGAGGATTGTCTTTAGTTTGATAGTTTCGTTAATATCTCGTGCACACTGAGGATCGTCTTCAGTTTGATGGTTTCGTTAATATCTCGTGCACACTGACGATTGTCTCTAGTTTGATTGTTTGGTTAATATCTCGCGCACACTGAGGTTTTTCTTTAGTTATATTGTTTGTTTAATATCTTGCGCGCACTGAGGATTTTCTTTAGTTTAATGGTTTCGTTAATATCTCGCGCACACTGAGGATTGTCTTAAGTTTCATTGTTTTGCTAAAATCTCGCGCACACTGAGCATTATCTACAGTTTGATCATTTCGTTAGTATCTCGCGCAAACTGAGGATCCTTTTTAGTTTGATTGTTGCGTTAGTATCTCACACATACTGATCATGAGGATTGTCTCTAGTTTGATTGTTTCGTTAATATCTCGCGCAAACTGACGATTGTCTTTAGTTGGGTCGTTTCGTATATATCTCACGCACACTGAGGATTGTCTTTAGTTTGATTGTTTGTATTCCGCGCACTCTGAGGGTATTCTTTAGTTTAATTGTTTCGTTTGTGTCTTGCGCACACAGCGGATTGTCTTTAGTTTGATGGTTTCGTTAATATCTCACGCACACCGAGGACTGTCTTTAATTTGATTGCTTCGTTAATATCCCGCGCACACTGAGGATTGTCTCTAAATTGATTGTTTCGTTAATATCTCGTGCACACTGACGATGGTCTTAAGTTTGATTGTTTCGTTAATATCTCGCGCACACTGAGGATTGCCTTAAGTTTCACTGTTTTGCTAAAATCTCGCGCACACTGAGCATTCTCTTTAGTTTTATTGTTTCGTTAGTATCTCACGCACACTGTGGATTCTTTTTCGTTCGATTGTTTCTTTAGTATCTCCTAGTATTCTAGTATCTCCTAGTATTTAGTATTCTCGTGCATTTATAGCATTATGTTGAGTTCGGTTTTTCTGTGATCATTCTGCACACTCCTAGAATTCTCTTTAGTGCGATTGTTTCGTTAGTATCGTGCGCATTCATAAAGTTGTCTTTGTTGGTTTGTTGCGTTAGTACTCTTAAAGTTCAATGTCTTAGCATTCTTAAAGTTCAATCCTTTCTTTAGTATCTTGAACACTCTTAGAATTCTTTATTGTTCAATCCTTTCGTTAGTATCTTGCGCACTCTTAGAATTCTTTAGTTCAATTCTTTCGTTAGTATCTTGTGCACTCTTAGAATTCTTTATACTTCAATCCTTTCGTTAGTATCTTGCGCACTCTAAGAATTCTTTTTAGCTCAATCCTTTCGTTAGTATCTTGCACACTCCTAGAATTCTTTATAGTTTAGTCCTTTCGTTAGTATCTTGCGCACTCTTAGAATTCTTTATAGTTGAATCCTTTCGTTAGTATCTTGCGCACTCTTAGAATTCTTTTTAGTTCAATTCTTTCGTTAGTATCTTGTGCACTCTTAAAATTATTTATACTTCAATCCTTTCGTTAGTGTCTTGTGCACTCTTAAGGCCTATTTACACGGCACGACTTTGTCGCATGCGACAAGCTTACGACAGGCTTACGACATGACTTAAGAGTCGTAAGCGAGTTGTAGGTTTGATTTACACGAAACAATTCGTGTCGTAAGCCTGTCGTAAGCTTGTCGCATGCGACAAAGTCGTACCGTGTAAATAGGCCTTTAGAATTCTTTATACTTCAATTCTTTCGTTAGTATCTTGTGCACTCTTAGAATTCTTTATACTTCAATCCTTTCGTTAGTATCTTGTGCACTCTTAGAATTCTTTTTAGTTCAGTCCTTTCGTTAGTATCTTGTGCACTCTTAGAATTCTTTTTAGTTCAATTCTTTCGTTAGTATCTTGTGCACTCTTAGAATTCTTTTTAGTTCAATCCTTTCGTTAGTATCTTGTGCACTCTTAGAATTCTTTTTAGTTCAATTCTTTCGTTAGTATCTTGTGCACTCTTAGAATTCTTTATACTTCAATCCTTTCGTTAGTATCTTGTGCACTCTTAGAATTCTTTTTAGTTCAGTCCTTTCGTTAGTATCTTGTGCACTCTTAGAATTCTTTTTAGTTCAATTCTTTCGTTAGTATCTTGTGCACTCTTAGAATTCTTTTTAGTTCAATCCTTTCGTTAGTATCTTGTGCACTCTTAGAATTCTTTTTAGTTCAATTCTTTCGTTAGTATCTTGTGCACTCTTAGAATTCTTAATACTTCAATCCTTTCGTTAGTATCTTGTGCACTCTTAAAATTCTTTATATATATAAGTATAGATAATATATATAAGTAAAGAATTCTAAGAGTGCACAAGATACTAACGAAAGGATTGAAGTATAAAGAATTTTAAGAGTGCACCAGATACTAACGAAAGTATTGAACTAAAAAGAATTCTAAGAGTGCACAAGATACTAACGAAAGGATTGAAGTATAAAGAATTCTAAGAGTGCACAAGATACTAACGAAAGAATTGAACTAAAAAGAATTCTAAGAGTGCGCAAGATACTAACGAAAGGATTGAAGTATAAAGAATTTTAAGAATGCGCAAGATACTAACGAAAGGATTGAAGTATAAAGAATTGTAAGAGTGCGCAAGATACTAACGAAAGGATTGAAGTATAAAGAATTTTAAGAGTGCACAAGATACTAACGAAAGAATTGAACTAAAAAGAATTCTAAGAGTGCACAAGATACTAACGAAAGGATTGAAGTATAAAGAATTTTAAGAGTGCACCAGATACTAACGAAAGTATTGAACTAAAAAGAATTCTAAGAGTGCACAAGATACTAACGAAAGGATTGAAGTATAAAGAATTCTAAGAGTGCACAAGATACTAACGAAAGAATTGAACTAAAAAGAATTCTAAGAGTGCGCAAGATACTAACGAAAGGATTGAAGTATAAAGAATTTTAAGAATGCGCAAGATACTAACGAAAGGATTGAAGTATAAAGAATTGTAAGAGTGCGCAAGATACTAACGAAAGGATTGAAGTATAAAGAATTTTAAGAGTGCACAAGATACTAACGAAAGAATTGAACTAAAAAGAATTCTAAGAGTGCACAAGATACTAACGAAAGGATTGAAGTATAAAGAATTCTAAGAGTGCACAAGATACTAACGAAAGAATTGAACTAAAAAGAATTCTAAGAGTATCTTGTGCACTCTTAAAATTCTTTATACTTCAATCCTTTCGTTAGTATCTTGCGCACTCTTAGAAATCTTTTTAGTTCAATCCTTTCGTTAGTATCTTGCGCACTCTTAAAATTCTTTATACTTCAATCCTTTCGTTAATATCTTGCGCTTTCTTAGAAACATTTTTAGCTCAATCCTTTCGTTAGTATCTTGCGCACTCTTAGAATTCTTTATAGTTCAGTCCTTTCGTTAGTATCTTGCGCACTCTTAGAATTCTCTATAGTTCAATTCTTTCGTTAGTATCTTTCGCTCTCTTGGAATCTTCTTTAGTTCGATTATTTCGTTAGTATCGCGCGTACTCCTCGAATTTTATGTAGAGAGATTGTCTTGTTAGTTTTTCGCGCGCTCTGATAAATTTCTTAAGTTGAAATGCTGCGTTATCAGCTCGCGCACTCTGAAGAATCTCCTAAGTTTGATTCTTTTGTTAGTGTTTCGCCGACCTTTAGTAATCTCTCTCATTCAATTATTTTGGTAGTACTGCACCCACTGTGGTGACTCGCTTTTAATCGATTGTTTCGTTATTTTCTGGTGCATTCTGAATAATATCTTTAGTTTTATATTTTTGTCCATATCTCTTGCGCTCTTTAATTTTTTTCCTAAGTTCACTTTTTCGATAGTTTGTTGCGCACTCATAGAGTTGTTTGTTGTCCCGTTGTTTTGTTAATATCTCGCGCACTCTGATTAATTTCTTTACCACATACTGGCAAAATTACAGAATGCTGATTGGCTGAGACAGAGGACAATTTTTTTTTCTTTTATCACGAGGGCATTTTTGATAATCAAGAGGGCATGATTACTTGATGCTCATTGAGCCTTTTTGCTGTTGGCAGCAACGATTTATTGATTGCAATTTAACTGGATGAAGCCGTACAACGTTGTTAACTGTATTTTGAGGATAAAATCTATACTAAATTAATTGGTTAGTTACGTTTGTTTTGACATTTGTGGCGGCACTGAGAGGGCTTCATCGCGCGGACATAGTGCGCGAATGCGATTCCCTCAAAAAGTTTACCCTTTATGTGATAAACAAGAAATCGCAAGTGCCCTCGGCCAATTAAGGATTAATTTCACCTGTATTTTCAAAGTTTTCCCGAATTAATTCTTAATTGCCCTCGAACCCGTGCAATTACATATACTTAATTGAAGGTTGCGTTATTAGCACTTTAGGGACTCTGTTAAGTTCGATTCTTTCGTTAGTATCTCGCGCACTCCTAATAATCTCTTTCATTAAATTCTTTTGTTTGTATCGAGCACATTGTAGAGATTCTCCTTAGTTCGATTGTTTCGTTAGTATTGCGCGCGCTTTTCGAATTCTCTTTAGTTTGTTTGTTTCACTTTAGGGACTCTGTTAAGTTCGATTCTTTCGTTAGTATCTCGCGCACTCCTAATAATCTCTTTCATTAAATTCTTTTGTTTGTTTCGAGCACATTGTAGAGATTCTCCCTAGTTCGATTGTTTCGTTAGTATTGCGCGCGCTTTTCGAATTCTCTTTAGCTTGTTTGTTTCACTATAATCTCTGACACTCCTTGGTTTTCCTGTAGTTCGATTAGGTCGTCACTATCCCACGCACTCTTAGTTATCTCTTCAGTTCGATTGTTTCTTTAGTATGTCTTGGACTGTTGGTACTTTTTTCAGTTTGGTTGTTTCGTTAATATTTTGAACATTCTTAGTGATCTCTTTAGTTTGATTTTTTCGTGAGTATCTTTCACATTCACTGATGTTATTAGTTCGATTGTTTCGTCAATATTTCGCGCACTCCTTAAATGTCTTTTAATTAGATTATTAGTTTAGTATCTCGCGCACTCTGAGTAATCTCTAAAGTGTAGTCGTTTCACTAGTGTCTCGCGCATTCTGAGTAATTTTTTTAGTTTGATTGTTTCGTTAGTGTTTGGGCACTTTTAGAATTGTCTTTAACTTGATTGTTTCGTTAGTATCTCTCACAGTTTTAGAATTCTTTTTAATTTTATTGTTTCGTTGGTATCTCGCAAACTTCTTGGATTTGCACTAGTTCAATTGTAGTTGGTATATCGTGCACTCGGAGTAATCTCTTAAGTTGGATCGTTCCGTTAGTATATTGCGAACTTAAGCTATCTCTTTAGGTCGATTGTTTCTTTAGTATCTCGCGCACTCTTAGTAATCGCTTAAGTTCGATTGTTTTGTTAGTATTTCGCGCACTCTTTGGATGTTTTTAGTTCGATGTTCTTTTTAATATGTCGTAATCTCTTTTTTAGTTCGATTGTTTCGCGAGTATCTCGCGCACTCCGGGTAATCTTTCCATTTGGTTTGTTTTGTTAGTGTCTTACACACTCTGTGGAACCTCTTTAGTTCGATTGTTTCTTTAGTATCTCGTGCACTCTGAGTAGTTTGTTTAATTCGATATTTCATAAGTATCTCGCGCACTCTGAATGGTCTGTTTAATTCGATTTTTGTCAGTATTTTGCGCCCTCTAAATGGTCTCTTAAAATGAATTGTTTCGTTAGTATCTAGTGCAATCTGAATGGTTTCATTAGCTCGATTGTGTGTTAGTGTTTGCGCGCGTTTAGAATTGTCTTTAATTTGACTGCCTCGTGGGCATCTCCTGCACTTTAAGGATTCTTTTTTGTTCGATTTTGTCTTTAGTATCCATTGCACTCCTAGAATCCACTCTAGCTGAATTATTTCGTTGGTGTGTCGCTCACTCTTCGTTGTGTCTTTAGTTGTATCATTATATGACCCGTACGGCCCTGCTCGCGCAATTCCATAGAAAAACCATAGTAAAGGCTGACGTGTGTGCGGCGCTCGGTCCTTACGGCATGACCTCGAGCCAGATTAAGTACTTATTATTGAGTCCGTATCTCACGCACTCTTCGTAGTCTCTAGTTGGAATTTTGCGTTAGGATCTCGTACACTCTCAGAATTCTCTTTAGTTGGATTGATGCATCAGCATCGTGCTTATTCTAAGAATTTCCTTTGGTGTGATTGTTCAGTTTGCATATTGCATATTCGCACATTCGTAGAATAAATTTAGTTAGATTGTTACGTTAGCATCTCGTGCCCATTTTGAATTCTCTTTTGTTAGATTGTTTCGTTAGTATCTTGCGCACTCTTATAATTCTCTTTAGTTCGATTGTTTCGTCGATATCTCGCGCACTCTTGGAATTCCCTTTAGTTAGATTGTTTCGGTATCTCTTGCACACTTCGTAGTGTATTTAGTTTGATTGGTTCTTTAATATCTCACAAATTATTAAAATTTTTCTTTGGTTGGATTATTTCGTTATATGTAGTTTCTTTTGCGCACTATTACAATCCTCTTTGGTTCGATTTTTTCGTTTAGCAAAACTGCAACAAAATTCTTGAACATGATTGGTTATCACAAGCCCGATTTGAGCATTAATAGGACAGCGTACGCGTCATGCTTGTAATTGGACAGTGTAAAAGGACGGTTGAAGGAACAGTTAACACGTCATGCCTGTGTAAGTGGACAGAACGTGTCATGTGCGCGCGCTGTTGTCTTGCATTTCGCCGAGTTAACTGTTGTTGTTCTTTTTTATGAAAACGTCTGACCGATGTATAGTTTCTTTATCAAATTTTGTCATAGTCCTAATTAACTTGTAACAGGACTTCGTGTCGTCCAATTCAGTCTGTAATCATACTCGTGATTAACAAATCGGACTCCCACTTCGCGGTCGTCTGATTTTGTTAATTACTCGTATGATTATAGACCGAATTGGACTCCACTCAGTCCTTTTACCATAATTAATTTTTCGCGCATTCGTGGAATTCTGTTTAATGACATTTGTGTTTTGAGTATTTGCGCATTTTCGTGGTGTCTTTATTTGGATTGTGGCGATAGTATCTCGCGCACTCTTAGAATTCTGCATAGGTTTTTTTTATTAGAAACCCCAGAAGTCTTAAATTTATACATTTTTTAGACATTTTGTTAGTTTCTCGCGTTCACTGAGGATTCTCTTTAGGTAGAATTTTTCGATATTATCTCGCGCACTCATAGAATTATTTTTAGTTAGATTGTTTCGTTATTATCTCATGCACGTTGAGGATTTTCTTCAGTCGGATTGTTGCGTTTGTATCTCTCTCGCACTCCTGGAATTCTTTCCTATGCGAACATTTCGTTAGTGAGGATTGCAGTCTTCTTAGTCTCTGTCGTTCGATTGTTGCGTCAGTATCTAGCACACTCCTAGAATTCTCTATTATTCGATTGTTTTTTTGGTATCTCGCACACTTTTTATAGTCTATTTTGTTTGGTTGTTTCGTTAGTACCTCGCGTATTCTTAGAATTCTGTTTTGTCTGGATGTCTCGTTAGTATTTCACGCACACTGAGGATTCTCTTTAGTAGGATTATTTCGTTAATATCTTTTGCAGTCTGAGAATACTCTGTAGTCCGAATGTGTCATTAGTATCTCGAGCACTCTAAGGATTCTATTTAGTTTGAATGTTCCGTTAGCATCTTGCTCACGCTTAGGATTTTCTTCAGCCGGATTGTTTCGTAAAAATCTCACACAATCTTAGAATTCTCTTTACTCGGATTGACTCGTTAGTTTCTGGTGTGCATTGAGAATTTTCTTTGGGGTAAATGTTTCGTTAGTATCTTGCGCACTCTGAGGATTTTCTTTAGTCGGGTTGTTTCGTGATTCACGCGTAAAGTTCTTAGAGTTTTCTCTAGTGTGCACATTTTGTGCTCTGCAAATAAGTTTGGATCATGTGAGCGCGAATTACTATTTTTATAATTTAAACGATGGGATGGCTGTAACTCTTCATGAAACTTAACCAAGCGGAAATTAGCGTATGGCAAGTTATCCCGTTTCGTTTTTCAACGATTTTCATTCCACCGACCTTTCAAAGGCGAAAAACTCATATGAATTGCAAATAATTTTTGAAATTAATATTCATGTTTTCGTTTAGCCTTGCACGTGGAAAGAGCTTACGAACTTCAGCAAATTTTGTTGTCTTTTTCCGATACTTTGGGGCAAGAAAATACAGCATTTCAACGCATTAAATCAACTAGATATCGTCCATTCATTCAAGGCCTACGTATGTTTCTTAGAGGTCGTTAAACCGGGTGGTTTCACTTCAAAGTCGAGGATCAATGGATGTTGTTTTGTCACGACTTTTCTCAAGGTAAATGATGTTCTTTTAAACGCTATTTTTTAGAGAAAAACAGTGTTCATGTTCTTCTTTGTATAATGCAAAATCAAATTTCGAAGTGAAATGTAGAAACGAGTGGCTTTTAACAAACAATGCAGTGTAAGACAAATCCTAAAGGTGGCCGCCGCCATGACAGCTCTAAGTGAACCACGGGACTGCCGCAATACACTGGCGGCAGTGTTAAATTTTTCTTTTCATTTACTTTTTTATCTCTTTTTTTTACCTGTTCTTATTTTTCTTTCATACTATATATGTAATTCTTTATAATTATGGTATTTTAAAAAAGTTTGTTTTAATCGTATTAGATTTTTCCCTTCCCCAACCTCCACCTAAAAGAAACAGGGTGATTATCAAAACTTTTTCACGTAGAATTCTCTTTCTGGATACAAGAGATTTTTTCCATCTTTCAAGCAGAGGCCACTGATAATGGGAATTTCTGTTATCTCGAATTTATTTTAACCCTGAATGTGTTGAGCTCATGGACTCCAAATCGAGAGGTCCTGGCTCTGCACTCCCAGACATAGTTAATTAGGACGCTTCTACAGAGCAACATCAGTGAAGTATTTTCGCCTCTCTCCCCTTATAATGTTGCTAATTGTCTATGTGCCCATGCCATCTTGCAGACCAACATAGAGGGGGGCGGAGGGGGAGGGGGGCACTGAGTGTACCAGCAAACGTGTCTGGAGGTGTAGCTCTGACTGAGTCATTATGTTTTATTCTTGAACAAGACAATTTGCTATGACAGTGACTCTGTTTTATGGCTTGTTTAATGATCCTTTATTTTCCCAGTATTCTTTCTTATATTGTTCAGGTTACCAAACATAGGGGATTAAACTAAGATCTTCTCTCTTTGTTTTCTTTCCAGAACAGCATCAAGCGTAAACAGAAAATAAAATCTGATGTCGAGAGATGTGCGAAGGAAAGAGTAAGGGAGGGCATCTGATAAGGTTAGTTATTCAGTTTTGCATTTACTTAAGTTTGTAAATTTGGTCACGCTAGATTCCTTTACTTGGACTCAGCGCATGCTTTATATTTCAAATTGGCCAAAGTCAATGCACAAAGTCAAAATTGTTAATGTACAATGTCGTGGCTCTCCCTTAGTTTTGTTTATCCGAATCTTTATTATTCGCAGTATAAAGTATTTACCTTGAGATAGGTATGCATGTACTCACAATATATTTGTTTTATTTTTCTGTATAAGAGAATATCGAGCATAGAATGAGAACTTCTCAAGATAGATAAATTTAGGGGAAGAAAGGAAAACTGGAAAATCTCTAACAAGGTTGGTAACTTAAATCTTATTAATCAAATAAAGCTTGCAATTCGAAAAAAGAGGAAAATGGGACGGAAAAAATTAATTTGTAATCGTCAATCTTTGATTTCCTCTATCTCTGTGTGATTATAGTGATTTGCAGTAGTTAACCGCACTTTGACTGTGATAGAACAACGGAACAGATAAGCCAGTCGTGCATCAATTAGATTACATGTTGAAAGATCGATAGTCAAAATCACTTAAAAATAAAAATTAAGGTCATTAAAATTGTCATTAAAGAGTGATTCTAATTTAATTTTGTATGACGTAATATTGATCTTTGTCTTTCGCATTTTAAAGTAATTAACAAAATATAGGTGTCGACGTATTTACAATAAATATCCTATTATTTTCTTTCTCTCCAGGACAGCATCAAGCATAGGACCGAAGTGCATCTAGAAATCAAGAGATTCAAGGGAAGAAAGGATAACAGAATAACTCCGACATGGTTAGTTCTCTTTGTTTTTTTTCTATAACAAATTATCTATCTGGGCTTCAGTGTAAGTCTGGTCCGCGTATAGTGCTTAAACCTGGATTTACGGATGTCTGTCATTCACATCTAAGCATAGTAAAAAAATGAATGAACCTAGAAACAAGAAAATTTACGGAACTGTTTAACTGTTCGTTTATAAATACACTTAGTTGGTAAAACGCTGGTGTCAGAGAAATACTCAGTCATTATCGTGCATTTCAGTAACATCCGTGAGCAGTTCGTTTTTAAATCTCCTTCAGGTTTTTAATGCCTTGACAATCAAGATTTCTTTGCAAAATTGTAACTTTGCAACTCAATTCAATTAGCGTCTCAGAGTCTTAATCGCAAAATTATAAGCTCTTTAGGCCAAGAAAGAAAAATTTAATATGCTCTCTCGAACTTTTCCATTATTTTTTGAGATCTCTGATAAGTTCAGTGATCTGGTAATTTTTGAAAAAGTGGATCTTTTCTACTTAATCAACGACAGCTTTGAAGCCCATTAGTCAAGTTTGTATAAGAAATCAGCTTTTTAGGTTGGCCTACAACAATTTTGTTGACCTTCAAATGTTGATGTTTCCCAAAGTTTTTTTCTAGGATCCTTTTAGAGAGGTCTGTAAATTCAATTTTAAAAATCGATGTTGAACTTGGAGCCTAATTCTCAAATGTCGTCGCTCTCGTGGCTAAAAGACTTTTTAAGACTTATTGTTTGATTTTTTTCTGGAATTTTTTACAATGTCTGATGAGTTCAATTCTTTGGTAATTTTGATAAATCAGCGCTTTTTACCTAATTAATGAAAACTTTTAATACCTAAAAGTCGAGTTTGTATAAGCTATCAAATACTGAGGCTTGTATACACCAAATTCATTATGCTTCAAAACACTGAAATGTTTCAAAGTATTTTGTCCTAGTGTTCTGTTAGAGAACTCTGATCAATTCATTGCTCTGATAACTTTGAAATAAGGCAAATGTCGTGGCTCTTGAAGCAAAACATTATTCAGTAAGCTCCAAAGCTTGGTATTTCTTAAACCCTTTCTGGATTATTTTTTGTTGATATGTGATAAATCTCTTTCATGTTTTAATGCTTTGATTACTTTGAATTAAGATTTTGGTCAAAATTTAATTAACATCTTAGAGCCTTATCCTCATATGTCCAAGCTCCCAAGGCTAAGGAAAAAAATCAAAAATATGCTCTCTGTCGAACTTTTTCAAAATTTCTTGAGATCTCTAATAAGCAAAGAAAAAAAAGCAGATCTTTTCTACTTAATCAATGAAAGCATTGAACGCCATAAGACATGTTTTTCAGAATTTTTTGAGATCCCTAAGAAGTTTAACGATATGGTAATTTTTGAAAAAGCAGACCTTTTTTGTACTTATAATCAATGAAAGCATTGAAGTCCAAAAGTCAAGTATGTGTGAGCAATCAGCTTTTGAGGCTGGTCTACAAGCATTTTTTGAGCTTCAAATATTGATGTTTCTTAAAGTTTTTTTTGTCAAGGATCCTTTTATTACTTTAAGAGAGCTCTGTAAAATCAATGTTGAAAATCAATGCTGAAAATCAATGTTGAACCAGGCTTTTAAATTAAAAAAATAAAGCTTTTTTCACCTAAATTATTCAATGAATACCTTGAAGCCTAATTCTCAAATGTCTTAGCTCTCATGGCTGAAAAAATTACTTATACTTAAAAACTCCTCTTTTGAATTTTTTCTGGAATTTTTCAAAATTTCTGACGTGTCTAATGCTTTAGTGTTTTTGATAAATCAGAGTTTTTTACTAATTAAGTCGATGAGAGCTTTGATACCTAAAAGTCAAGTTTGTTTAAGCTATCAGCTCTCAAGGCCTGTGGAAACCAAAGTCAAAATGCTTCAAACGTTTCAATGTCTTAAAGTACTTTGTTTTTGTGTTATGTTAGAGAGCACTGATCAATCCAATACTCTGATAACTTTGAAATAGTGCAAATATCTTGGCTCTTGAGGCTAAACAATATTCAGTTAGCTCCAAAGCTTGGTATTTCTGAAACACCTTCTAGATTACTCAATAAATGAGAGCTTTCAAGCCTAAAGATCAAATTTGTTTGCTGTAAGCTCTTGAAGCCAGTCTAAACCAAATTCAGTTTATTTCAAGCTTTGTTATTTCTCAAAGTTTCATTCTCTTCAGTGGATCCTTTTCTAGAGCACTGAAAAAATTAATGCTATAATAACTTTGCAAACTGTTTTTTCGTTAAAAAACTAGGAATTTTCACTTAATTCAATAATTACCTTAGAGCTCTACTCTGGAATGTCTTTGCTCTAGGAGTTAATATGAATTAAAATCCCCCTCTCCCCCCCCTCCCCCCCCACAAAAACAATATTTATACATTTATATTACCGCAGCCAATTTTTCCTTGAATTCTTTATTTCTAGATTTCTCTCGGTTAAATGCTCCAATAATGTTGCAAAATTAGATATTTTTTACTTATTTCAATACCACGTTGAGCCAAGTTGTCAAATGTGTAAGGTCCTGACAGTTCTTGACCTTTTTTTACCCAAAAACCAATCTGTATATTCTCCATGCTCTGCTCTGTACATTTCCTTTGTTACTACCGAGGAGAATTCGTTTAACAATCAAAGCTTTTTAGGTTGGTGATGATTTCCTTTATTTGCATGACCTTTACATTAATTTTGCTTCAGGTGTGATTTTTGAAGAGAAATTAGAAGCCATTCACTTCTAGGCGTTACAGGGCAAAAACAGATTCAATATGCTCAAGACAGTAATGTTGTATTTCCCTAAATCTTTTCCTAGGATTACTTTTACATCGCTAATAATTTTAATAATCTGATAATTGAGTA
Source organism: Pocillopora damicornis (assembly GCF_964200805.1). Classification (NCBI taxonomy): domain Eukaryota; kingdom Metazoa; phylum Cnidaria; class Anthozoa; order Scleractinia; family Pocilloporidae; genus Pocillopora; species Pocillopora damicornis. Next base: position 20,729,343 of record NC_142671.1, read on the forward strand.
CCACAGGTGTTGTCAAAATATATTAAACCATTAAGTATTCACACATTAGAGCCTTTTTCACAAATGTCTTTATTCTTTATACTTAAAACTAAATTCATTTTCTCCCAAAACTTGATAAGTGTAGTTCTTTTTTTTACTAACACAATATTTTATTTAAAAAAATAACACCATTGAGGCTTAATGTCAAATATGTTTGCTCTTGAGACTAAAATCAAATTAAAGCTGGTCCCAAGGAAATATTTTAAAGCTCAAAATCACATCATTTTTCTATTTAATTCAAGATAAACCCCTTCATAAATGCTCTGATAATTTTGTACCGGAGTTGCTTGAATTGTTTTTTTTATAATTCTCTGTTTGGAAAGCTAGATGGGTTTTTTTTCAAATTAGAAACTTGGAGACAAACTGTCAAATGTCAGATGTCTTTCGGCTAAAACCAGACTCAGCCAGTCTATAAATTAGAAATTCCCACATCAAACATTTTTTTTATTTATCGGTCAAAACATTGAGTACCAACCGTTAAATATCTGAGCAGTTCATCAAGTCTAAAACCATTTGTCGTATTCTACTCAAGATTAAATTGTTCATGAATACGCTGAATATTTTGTACCAGTTTTCTCATTAAAAGATTAGAACATTTTCTATTTAATTTAGTTTGAAACCTTGAAGCCTAATTGTCCAATATCTAAGCTCTTAACGCTTTCAGGAGCATGCGAAAATATATGGATTATTTTAATTTTTTGTCGAGAATATGAACAGGAACACAGTTGTTTGTCGCTTAGAAATCATAGATCCTACAAACGATAGAAAATATAATTCAAACGTGCAGAAAATGAATTCAGGTGAATTGGTCTTTTCAGCTCTATCGTGATCTCAGAGAAATGACTAGTGGGCACTGAAAATAATTGCTTTTTTCAGGTTCGACTGATAAACTGTGATATGTCGGCTCAAAATTAAATAGCTCAATTCCTGAGGGCAGAAACGGAAAAGCTAAAATGTAATCTGAAATTACTTTGCACACCAACTACTAACTCCTCGCATTTATCAGAATCTTCAAAGCGATCTTATCGAATTTATCCCTAAATCCAGGTAACTTTCACGTTCGTTTGCATGGTCAGCCAACACTTAAGTACTAAATAAGGTTTTATATTTGCTCAATGTTTGTGATTTTTTCATTCAACCCACGACCCTGAGTTCTACTGCATTTATCAATTTATCGTTCGTTTCTATTTTCTTTCAGATTGAGCGGTGAATATCTCTGACCATCAAGCAACAATCAAACAAACAAGAATGATTGCAAAAGGATTTATTCAGAGGTACAAAACAGAAGTACTCCCTTTCTCTCGAGGATCCAGAGAGTTAAAGTTAACAGTTGTACGCCGATTTCGGGGACTAACTCAAATGTAAGCAATTGCGATTTTGATGGACTGAGGAAAACTATTAATTATGGGCTGTTTAAAAATTCAAAATTTTCCCGCCAAAAAACTTAGAAAAATACGGGCGCCTAAAATACGCATGCGCCAATTTTTTGTTTTATAATTCTGTAAGTAACATCTGTTCAGTTGTGGTGAATTTTCCCGCCAAAAGACTTAGAAAAAATACGCATGCGCCGTTTTTTTTTTTAAAAATTATTTCACCAACGCTTGTTGTAATCATATAATTGCCAATAAAAGTTATTCATTATTTTGTCTTGTCTCTTGTATATTTGGTTTATAATAGACTCGCCAAAGTATTCAGTTTTCTTCGTAATCTTTATTGTCTCTGATAAAGTAATTAAATATAAGTTTTTATTCAACTTAATTAAGTAAGTTTCAGTTAAATCATTTGAAAGGTGTCAAGAAAAAACTTTTCGTGTATATACTAAGACTTTTGGCGGGAAAATTTGTTACAATTTGCACAGAGTTTCCCCTAACAACTTTTTTGCCAAAAAAATTAAAGAGGATTCGTTTGAAAATTTCCCGCTAAAATATACAAACATTACCTCGTGCAAAAAGATTGAGATCAAAAATGCCAAATTGAGGGTTTAAGTTCCAAGTTTTCAGTCGATTGCACGAGGTAATGTTTTAAGCAACATGAAAAGGTACAGCCTTTGCGATAAAATACATTTTTAAGGCCAAAAATACACCATCTGTTCTCGAATTTTACGTTTTTTTCCAATTTAATCTTGAACTCTCTGAGCTTATATCTTTTCATGTTGCCTCTGACAGAAAAATAACGATTTTCTACTGCCAACTTCTGTTTGTGACACAGGACTAATAAAACTTAAGCGCGTAAATAAAAAGTTCGCGTTCTCGGAAAATTTCGTGTTAAAATTGACGAAAACGAAGTCAAACGATTTCAGTTGAAATTGTTTCCTGTATAGGCGACTCTAATTGAATCTATTTGAATTGACCGTCAAGTCAAAGACATGAGCAAGCTGTAATGTTTTTTTCAGATAGACAGTAACAATTGTATTGCTTGACTCAATGTCTGCTATAAATTCTCACACGATATTTTTTTTCTGGTTTCCTAGCAACTTTTCAATAGTTGATGTCTCATTCTGTTCTCACATAAATTTTGTTTAAGACACGAGCAAGCTGCGAGGTTTTTTTCTCAGTAAGACAGTAACAATTAAATTGCTTGGCTCGATGTCTCTGAAAAGGTTTTTGTACAAGATAAAATTGTCTAAACAGTTCGTCATTAGATTGAGTTTTTCATTCTGTTCCTTTGAAGTCTGATAAAAGACAAGAGCCAGAAGTGGGATGATTCTTTTAGAGCTACACAGTAAAAATTCATTTAACTGGCTCCATTTTAATTTCTCCTTTTTAAGAGAAACATTTTGGGGTTCAAATTTGCTGTTTAATGAAAAAGCTTTCTTAACTTGCAAAAAACAAAACTTTCGCGCAAGCCATTTATGTCCTGTGTTACAAGAAAAGTCGGCGGAAAATGATATTTTCCTACTCTAAGATAAAACACAGTGTCTGGTCGGAAAAAAGAAAGATCAAGGCTATTTCCCATTGTAAAGGGCTTTATAAAAGCAAACTGGCTCTCAAAATCCCAACGAAAGATTTTTGTCCTGATTTGCGTGTCCGTTTTTTCTTTGTAATTATTTCATTCACGTGCAAAATATTCGTGAACTCAAGTTTTGTTAAAATGATAATTTAATTTGTCCATAGTCTGTTAATTAAGGCCGAATATTTTCTGCTGAATTTCTTTGGTTCAGACAGTTGATTTAATGATGTTTCGTCATGAAAAGTAAAATGTGTAACCAGCTGCAATTACTCGATTTAATCATAGCATTGTTACGGTTTCTTCCGAACCAGACACAGTGGTTTATTATTAGCTACAACCGGCAAGAGAACATTGGCTCTAATATTTGTTACTGGTGATTCACGTTTGGAAAACCAAGCGATGTTGGTGTTGCAGTCCAGTTCATGTTTAGTCAGCGTCAAACAGTGAGGTGTTTGATGTTCTGTAGTACATTGACAACATGAGCGCAAATCATCCGTGTTGTTTTCCAATATAATGTTAGGTCTGGTTTCTGCAAACTGATTTGTCTGCTTCGCTGTTATGTTTGAAGGCTGTATGAAAGGTTCAAGAATCGTTCTTCGGTAGGGAGTGGTCAATTTTGAGAAGTCACCACAGCTATATCGTTGTGTTCTGTTCACTGGTTACGTTAATGTCAATAAAACAGCTTTCAAAAGAAGTCAGTCGTTGGTGGCAGTGATGAAAGTCAAACATTAAGCATTGACATTGAAACATTGTTGTCTGTAAGTGGGTCGTACACAGCTGTACAATTCCTGTCATCAAGACTTTTTGTCCCCTACATGTTTTGTCAGTCTACAACAGTAAACAATGTCATATCGTAGTCCTGTCGTTGTGAATGATTCAAAGTTGTAGAATTCACAGGATGGTCCAGTAAGTATTCTGTAATGAATGTATTGTGATCGAAGTAGACGTCAGGAGCATGTTCGTTTCAGTTGTGTCAACAGTTTAAGGAGTGTTCCCTTAACGTAATATTGTTTGCGAGCGAGTTTCATGTTGCCGTTCTTCTTGAAATGTTCCTATCTTCCGCACAAAACGAGGCAAATGGAAACAAAAAGAAAAAGAGCCATTGTTCTCTTGTCGGTTATGATTTAAGAACCTCATAGCCAAAGCAAATGGATGTAATTTAAGGTGGCACTGTCAACTGCACGATATGAAAATTGGGCAAAATCATTCGCAAGTGCCTAATGATTTCCCTATTTTTCCCTATTTGATCAAATGAACCCAAAAAGACATACAAACAAAGGATTTTTTGTCTTCAATAACAATGGAAATATTGTAGCAAAGTGACTTCTCCAATTATTGCGAACAATTTTTAGTTTTCAACCAATTGATGCTTCTCTCTCTCTCTCAAAAAAAATGAAAATTTCCCTTCGGAACAAGTTTCCTACTTTCTTAAATGACCTGCAGTTCCACCTTAATTTCATTCTTTGCGGCCATGAAATGTTGTAACTATAAGCTATAGTGACTTGAGGTACTGACTGCTTTGCACTTATGAAAATTCATACCGAGAAATTGGCAAAATATGAAATTGCAAATTCGCCTTTGTTTTTGGTTTTATGAACAACCAAATCATTCAACCAAATTTGAATACACTTCATCCATAGATAAAGACCGAGAAATTTAGACTCTAATCGAAAACTCGTCTATTTCTTTGTTTAAGAAGCGGTTATGTTGAAAAAGAATTTGTTTGATTGGTTCACCCCAAAATTGCATGCTGATCTGCAAAACAACACGTACCTCACTGAACTATGTCGTCTGTACCATTTAATCACTCTGGTATCTTTAGTCAATGCAGACAATTCACAGATCTGATCTGGCTCGTGCAACCAAGAGTGAACTTCATGAATACATTTTGACATAGTCTAGTCACCATTTTCTTACAAATATTTAATGATGTAAAGTTCTTATCTTTGTCGAATCTTCTCTTCATTCCAATGGTTCCAGTTGTCCTCTTGATCAACAGTCCACAATTCTTTTCCTTTTTCACCAATGTGGCTTCCTAAAACATAAACATAAAATTCCACTGATAAGCAACAGGCTAAACCATGGTTAACTGGATTTTTCCCCATTTCATAAACTCCATAGGTTAAGGTATAAACATGAAACACTGAAGTGCGTCAGGACATTAGAATTGAATCATTGATAAACGAGGCCACGTAGATGACTTAAAACGTGTTCTAGTTTTTTTCTAGGCAAAATGTTCTGACTGCTTCTCTTTTTTCAAAATTTTCTGTTCTGTTTAAAGGACTCGGTAAGAAACTCGAGTTTTAGTACATAAATGTACTGTTTCTTGCCTTTGGCGACCGATTCCCAAAGCCGACAACTCGCGCACGTGTTGACTAGCTAAGGTAACATTCTGCAACTCAACTCTCATATTTGCCAAAAGAACAGTTCTGTATTTACCTTTGTTGAAGTAAAGTACACACTTTCTTCCAAGTCATGAACGTTTCTTCATACATCTTCAAAGTTCATTTTAGCTGATTCACAGAGCTCATCATACAAGTCCTAACTCATCGACGAATAACGTGGTTTGAGTTGAATTCTACGATTCTCATGAATATGGATTAGAAAACAACATCCAGTCATTGACGACTACATCACAAATATGTTGGCATTTCAGGCACATTTTATTAGCTGGCAAATCAGAGAGAAAGCCGAAAGAATAGTTCATTTTCATGTTTACATTTTTGCATGTTGAAGGCGCTAAAAATTTGTATTTGCTTCATTTATTTACGATCGTGGGATTAATATTTTAAGAATAGAAGTTTTACTCTTATCCTTTAAGGAGTAAACGAGCGTTCAGGTAACACAGGTGGATTTTTTTTTAGTTCTCTATTTTTAAAAAATATTTTGCGGTTATTTGAGTATGAAAAGGAATAAAGTTGTTAAGCGATCTGTGGATGAGGAATATAGTTAACTATATACAGTTGAGGCTGGGACAAGTTCTAAGAATGAATAAAAAATGAAATCAAGTAATCTTTTGCAGTTGTTCTCAGAGACAGAGAAAAAGAGAACAGTACCACGCGCATTCCTTCGGGGGATTGAACCTGGTGCGTCCGCTTGCTAAGAGGAGTTCGCATCAACTAAGCCACCTGACATTATGCTAAGATCAGCGGCTTTCTGGAATCTTAATGGGACGCGAAAAGCGCGAAACCAAGTGGCACGAAAGGCTAACATAAAGAGAAAAAACTTTTAATACACATTTGCGTCGAAATTTATCTCAAAATAGTTACAGAGGAATAAGATAAACTGCTTGCGATTTAACTATGAAACAGAAGGAAACAAAAATGTTTTTGCACGCGTTGCATGCCTATATATTTTCTGTTGACCGTCGAGAAATTTTCACCCCAAGTTTTATCTTCACAACACATTATGTGAAAATATAACTTCATATTTATTGGTCAAAACCCTATACTTAGTTGCACTTAAAAATCTGTAACTTTTTTCGAAAAGCAATAGACCGCACTTACTATTCCTCTAACAGCTTTACTTTTACACCCTAATATCAGTATGCACGTTCTCTATACTGTTCTCTATACATTTCCTGTAGGTGCTGACAAGGAGAATTTGTTGAACAATCAAGAGCTTCTTTAATTATTGATCGTTTCCTTTATTCTCCTGACCTTAGTGTGTGATTCCAGGGTGATATTGTAAGGAGAAATAAGATGCGTGTCAATCTTAAGGGTCAAATGGTTAACAACGAACTTGAAATATAAGTTGAACACTCGAGCACCCTTTCAAACATTCCGCGTGGGTTATTATGCCGGAAAAAGTGCGGTTTATAGCTTCCTTATTCTCTACTTCTCCCCCCCCCCCCAAAGAATAATACAGATGTGGATTAGGATAAATTAGAACAGAAGGATATGTTTTGAAAACTTTTCAAAACCTTGCTCTTTGATAAAATTACATCATGAGGTTAAAGGGAAGAAGACAGTTGGGTCTTGTAGTGAAAAATTATGATAAAATTTGGGAGGCTCCTTTCGTATAAAACAAAACAAAAAAATAACCACCCCACCCGGATTCGAACTTAGGCCGATTGAATGGTTAACGGACTTTTTATCCATTGTACTAATTGACAACAACGTGAGTATAGACGGGATTCTTTTACGTCTAATTACTTCAACCAAAGAAGCGATTACATTGAGAGCCTCCATCTCAGAGTTGTTTCAGTCTGTGTAGAGAATGGTTCTTGTTCCGGATAGTGCAATATAATGGCAGACACATGGCATGCAGAGGAAAAAAGGGAACTGCTGGGATAGAAATCATATCTGGATAATTATGCGTTGAACGCATTTTGTCCCACCCTTGCAGTAGTTTGCCTGTAAAATTGATGATGTATCAAAACAGAAAGATTTGCAGGAGAAATTTAATTTGCCGTTGACTTGTCATTCCTTTGTGAGTGTTATTCGGAAAGCATTTGTTTTCATCGAACCTACGGTCGGCGTCAAAATTAGTTAACACATCAAGTTTGAAAAGTTCCTTTTCGTGTGTAGAATAACCCTTCTGGTTCTACCACACTCTAAATCATTGGCAAGACTCCCTCCCCTCCCCCATTAAGTGTTGTCTGTATGTAGCTAAAAGTTCATGGAATCAGGATACAACATGATTTTTTGTGTTTGTTTTTTTTTTTTGTGGGGGGAGGGGAAAGGGGGAAGGGAATGAATAGGGTAACTTAACAAGGGCAAAGGAGATAAAACTCAAGTAAAAGCGGGTTGAAAGGATCAATGTGTCAACAGCATTGTCACCGAATTTAAGTTTTCTGTTGGAAGGCTAACGAAATAAAACGTCAGTTTTTACGTTCACGTTAAACGTAGCATTAAATCGATCTCATATCACGGTATGCACAGCATGCCCAACAAATATTCTGTTATTCGTGGTAAGCCACTCAGGCGATCGACTAGGAAATTGTCCCTGCTCCTCTCCCGTCTTAATAATATATCACAGCACGCATTTACTCACTCATCAACACCGCACGCAACTTTTTTTCAAAACTGTTCGCTGATCATGTGCAGGTAGCATGTCATACTCATGACATACAACGGCGTGATCATGTGACGAGTAGGAGGGAGAGATGACCCTTGGAATGAGAGTTGAGGGTGACCTTGAGGTATCATATGACTTCATCAACGGGAAATGTTAGGTGGAAAGCTCTGAAGGAAATCGATCAAGTCGCTCGAGAGTCATCTCGCCCAAAATCATGTCGCCTGAAACCTGAGTTATGTTGTCCGAAATTTAAGTAGTGTCGCCCAAAAAAAAGTCAAGTCGCCCGAAGAACCATATACTAAAAAGATCAGAATTTCAGACTGTAAATAGGCGATAAAGTTGAGACATTCTTATCACTAAAGCGCTCTTTGTTTCCGACTACACCATGAAGATTCTAAAAACGTTGTTCTTTCCTAACGACAAAGGGAAACGTTGTTCGTTTCTAACAACAAATGAAGCGTTGTTCGTTTAGTATGTACTCGTTTCTTACTCACGGACGTTTCGTAAGCTTGAGAAACTTTATCTCAGTTTCTAACAATCCCATGAAGACTTTGACTACACAGAAATCGATCGTATGGTCGGAATTGAAATATGTTTGAGTAACGATCCTAAAAGCGTTGTTCGTTTCTAACAACAAAGGGAAGCGCTCTTCGTTTGGTATGTACTCGTTTCTTTTTCACGGACATTTCGTATGCTTAAAAATTTTCTTATTGGTTTCTAACAATACCATGAAGACTTAGACGACACAGAAATCGATTGTATGGTCAGAATGTAAATATGTTTGAGTAACAACTCTCAAAGCGTTGTTTGTTTCTAACAACAAAGGGAAGCGTTGTTCGTTTCTTCAACAACAAATGCACGGATGCAGCGTAACATACAACTAAAGTTCTGTTGTGTCTATTTGTGACTTTCTTAACAACAACAGATGAAAAAACGTGGTAAACGAATGCACCCGTGCATTTGTTGTTAACTACAATTTAGTTCCTCAAGAAATGAATGTAACATTTTCCAGGAAACGGAGACATACAAGAACTGCGGGTATTGAGTGAAGTTACAACACAATCGTTGCAGTAGCGTTTCACTGTTCATGCAGTTGACCGGAGAGGAGTCGCGCAGTAGAGTCTCATTACGCTGCGTGACATACCAAACGGAGTCGCTGGGATCATATTCTCAACGCTTTCATTCCTAAGATCTCTTTAGTAGTTCTCCTTACTGTCCGCCATACAATAGGTATGATGCTAGGTCGGAGAATTTAATATTGGATCAACTGGTAACCTTAGGTGATATTTTTCTCTATTCTCTTCACGTCTACTTGATATTGTAAGGAGAAATTATGTCCTGGTCACTTATGAGAGTTAAAAGGTTAAAAACTATCATTAGGCCATTTCTTAGTGCACTTAGTTGTCAGGCCTTTGATTTTGAGTGAGGCTGAAAGTAACCTTATCGTGATAGATTATCGTATCTATTCTAATAGAAAAGCAGCAAGGTTTGCAGTAATGTCACCCTTACTCTCGCTTCTGTTCAAATGCTTGGCAACCAAGCACACAACTGTAAAAAGGACTATTACAGGAAGTTGTCCTTCTTTACAGCTGTCTAGTAGGGGACAGTTGATTTCATACAAAAATGTCAAAAAGAGGAAACAACAACAACAACAACAACAACAACTCACAAATCATGAACAATTAACAAATAAGTAAAAATAAAAAAAAAATAAAAAAAAAAGGAAAAAAAAGTTCTTGCAGTTTTGATCTACTGACCTTTATTGCTTTGAGAAATCAAACAATTCAACATAACTTATTAAGTCCACCCTTCTGCTGGATAAATTAAGTCCCCGATGTCAAGAAACGCAATAATATGAAAATACAATCTGCTGAATCCTTGATGAGGATTCAAGTAAGTTTATGTTACAAGTTATAAAATGCTGTTCCGTCAACCCTCATTGTTTATTTACACTATACAGATAACAAAATAGCCTACTGTATATACATAGATCTATGTTACAATATGATAAAGATAACTGCTCCTCTTATGTTACAAATAGAATACTTGGGAATTTCCAAGGAGTCTACATATTAAATTGATTTTTAAATTCCAGATGCTTTAAACATTATAAAAGAACAATACAAATACAAAAGGAAACATCAGTGTTCCTTAGCCCTTATTGGCAAAACAACACCAATACTTGAGAATTAAATCCAAATGTTATCACTCTGGAATAGAACACACCAGTGCACTCTTAGAATTGAAATTATGACACAAGTCTGCCTGCAGATCTTTGGACTACCAATGTAAATCCCGTAGTTGTAAACACAAACAAAGCAATCGTTTAGCAAACAGAACTCCACAATCCTTAAACAAACAAAGTTTTGATCCATTTCCTCCACTCCAATTTTATTTACAATGGGAGATAAGATGCCCTCAAATGTCTATCCCTCAATACAATGAAGTCACATCTCAACTGAGATAAATTCTATGTATAGTCATGAAAGAAACCAACAAACGACTTCCTCAATTACTTTTTGAAACTTCTAAACCCAGAATGTGTGAACCCAAATTCCTTCTCTACTTAACTGTCAGTTTCATTAACAGTAAACATTCAGATAAAGGCACCTTTCTTTGTCAACCAATGTTATAAATATAATCCCTAATCAACTACTGTCCCTCATATATCATAAGACTTTTGTGTCTTTTCAGCTCCTATAAGGAGAAGTGAATCTCTACTTAAAAAAGAACATTAAATACCAAATACCAGATATAAAATATTATGCTATAGCTGCAAAGCCCTTGTATTCATGCAATACAATGGATCTTATTATTTCAGAAAGTGTATGATAAAATATCAATAAATCAGGCACCAAAATTTTTTGTGGTTGATATTCAGAGGCCATGCTAATAATACCTGCAGTAGAAAAAGCTACTGTGAAATAATTTGAGTCTTGAACCCTTTCAAGAACCCTCTTTTGTACCAGATACCTGACTGTTTGTTTAAACAAGTATCAAGTACAAAGGCAAAGGTTACATTAAGTTTCCTTTAGGAGTTGAAGTATGAATCGTTGTGTGACCCTACAATGCAATTACCGGTAAGAGCCAAGAGGAGCAGTTCTAATTATTACCCACTTCTTAAATTACATGGAACACTAACTTAAACAATTTTGTTTCACTCTTGTACCTCACATTGGCCAACTGACAATTATGGACACTGCTGTTGTCAATTTGAACTACTTTTCAATAGCCAATTCTATTTTTATACCATTTTCAGCAATACATGCACAGCTACATCTACATAGACTATCTTTGAGAATGTTATCTTTGGTAAGTAATTAGCAAGTGGACTTGATAAACAATTCCAGCACACCTGAACATCTATGAGTTACACATATTACCCAATAACACTCAGGGACGGAACATACATTTTTAAATCATTGTTTTGTTGAAGATTGGTTGAAAGGGTGCATGGAAAAAAGACCCACAGTGACATCTGTTAAACTGCTTGATTTTCCTTTCAAATTGTTGTATGTTTCAATGTGAAAGTCAGTGAGAGGTCATTGTTGAATCAAAAGTCAAGTGAAGCTTAACTCCATGTACCCTTCAATTAGCTGTTTTTTTCAAGTTAGGATGTGTAAAGGATGCACTCCAGCTTTCCTAGACTTTAATTTACTTTACTGTCATCATAATTGTTTTATAAAATTGTCTTTGGACAATTACTTAGTCCTTCAAAAGCTGTACATGTATAATTTAAACAGCATTTCAGTCATAGTCCATACCATGTAAAAAACACATTACACATGTACATGTACAGTTTGCTGATAAAGCACTCAACAAGCATTTTCCACCAATCAAAACAATGATCTATCCTCTGCACTAAAAAATTAATGCAAATAAACCAGTAAGCTAATATCTGAATCCCAAAACATATTTCAATCATTTGTATGTACTCAAAAAAACAAGCACTTTTCTCGCAAATGCAAAGCATACTTCCCATACTTTGATTATACAACAGAAACTTTTTAATAAGTTTCTAGAGTGTTTACCTTGACCATATGAATAGATTCTAAACATCACACCAAACATGTATTGCATGCCTGGTGCTTGTTCACAAAAAAATCATCACTTTGTTTTATATTTTACACGTAAAGAGTGAAAAGAACTCTTTCTTGATAAAGCTTGCTACTTTGTCAGTATCAAAGCCATTCCTGATTATTAAGTTTTCAAGACTTTGAATGAAAATTGTCACAAGAAGGTGTCCTCTGCCACCAGTAAGACACCATTAACACAATGGCCAAAAAGGAAAGCTAGTGAATAAAAGAAGCAGGAAGCCGATACAGCAATCAATGCAGTACACATTACAGACAATGTGGAATGCAGAAGTGTCTGTACGAACATTACACTATCTCTTCACAGCAAAAACCAGAATAGGATGCAAATCAAGGCATTTCTGGATTTTAGAGCATCTAAAGATAATGAAGGCATTCTTAACCACAAGAGAAAGTACATGTATGTGTTATTATAGGCTGCTGATCAAGGTAACACGACTGAGTCCTGATATTTGATTTAAGCTGTTACGAAGTAACTCATCAATGCAAATACCATTCAAGCTTAACAAAACACAACTATAACTACTAATTAACAACAGACAGTTCACCATGCACCCCTGGATCAAGTATCCATGCATCTCTAATTCCCGATCCCCAGATCAGTTTAGAAACACAGGGAAAGGTCCTCCAGTTTTCCAAGTGATGGGTTCTCCCTTGCTGTGGCTTTCAGAACTGAATACACAAAATCTGAAGTATGACCAGCAATTACTTGGTTCCCTGGGTAGAGAAAGAGAACCAGTTACTGAATCATGATTGTTATGCTAAAATAGATCTAATTTCACGTACAAAAGATACTAACATTGTTCTCTTCTGAATGTTCTCCATGCAAGAAAAACAAATAACCAGAGAAGAAAATAATTTTTAAAAGGGAGCTGGCAGAGCATTCAAAGGAATCAATTTAAAAACAGACTACAAGACTGAATGTAACCAAGCCACTAGTTGGCTAGGGGAATGTAGTAACTTCTGGGATGAAATGTGAGGGGGCTGTGCCATAACAAATCTAGAGTTCCCCACCTTGCAACCTGTGAGAAATGAAAGACGAAAATATTCCCTATCTTACATACAATAGAAAACTCTTTTTGTTACAGTATTGAAAAAGATAAATATTGGTTAACTCTACAGCTACAGCAATCTTGCAAAAATGAAGACAAATATGTTTGCCTAGCCAGTACTGCAAACTGCTCTTGTATCACAACTTGTCTTTAAGACTGTCCAAGTAATGCAGGGCGTGAAATTGTGCCTATTACAGGCACCAATGCGACTAAATTTTTCACTTTGGCGACCAAATCCTGAAAATTGGTCGCCAAATTGGTGACTAGAATGTTTCATCATAACCTTACCTAGAGATATAGTGAATTAAAAAGATTTGCAAAGATAAATCAGCAGCAAACTTCCTTTTTAAGTTTGTTTCCAAAATTCAGCACATGCATCTTGATCTTGGATTTAGGTGAGCTTGAACATTGTATATCATTCATCCTAGTGCCCACTTTTTAGCACATTAAAGATCTTTTTCCTAATTTAATTTTTGAGGGTCTAGCCAGAGTGCTGACAGCATGAAAAAAGGTTTTGTTTGTCTTTAAAAATGGCGACCAACTTTTTCTGAATTGGCTACCATTTTTAAGTATTTAGGAGCCAAGTGGCTATCAGAAATAAAAATTAATTTCACACCCTGTAATGCACAGGTATGTTTTTAGATTTAAGATACAAGTAATTGAAGTTTCTTGTCAAAATGCAACACAGACACCTAGAACTCACCAAATGTGCCCTTGATAAGAGTTTCAATCTGTACGCTCAAGTTTGGCTTTGGATCCAAAGGCGGGGAATTGCCTTTTACTATGATTTCTTTCTTCACCTTGTCAATGACATCTGTCAGGCGCTCTAAACAAACAAGAACACAGACTTTTACTTTACATTCAACTACACCTTGAGCAACAAATATTTAATGACATGAAACACAAGCACGTATGTACGTTTACATCTAGAGTGGCCTGTGTAAGTAGCAAGATTACTTCATAACACCTGAATACTGCAGCTTGTCAGTAACAGGTTGTATAAACTGCATTAAAGAAATCTTCAAGAGTATGATGTTATTATTCATGTACAAATTATGAAAACACTCAGACACAGCAAGAATTCTCAAGACGTATGGCTTCTCCTTCTCCATGTCTGCAAAAATGACATTCAAGTTTCCTGAAATCTCTAAAACTTTTCATACAAATGATAGCTCAGGTGATTTCAGAGGCACCTGAGTGACAATCATGTCCACAGTCTAGCTACACATCAGTTCTACTAAACCTAACAAGAGTTAAGTCATCAATCATTTATATACCTTTATTTCCTACTTTAAAATTCTGTAGAACTAATGAAACGTTTATGATGGATCAAGCAGAATGTTCACTGATCAGCTCAGATTACAAAAAGTAATTTATTACAATTCACATAACTTTCCACAACCTATATCAGCACTGGCATACCTCAGAATATCTGTTACATTGCATTACCAATATTATTTATGTGTCAGCATTCTTAGATATGCATATTGACTAGGATGAGTTTATTTAACCTGTAACCCTTGAATACCTACAAGCAATACCTGATCCAATAATCAATATACATAAATTATTGTAAAAAGCTGGTGACCAGATAAGAAGATAATCTTCCAGAGAAGGTTAACTTGATATACATGTAACACCAAATTTTCTCTCTAGTTTCACAACAAATGTACAGAGAATCTGGGAAAATTTTTTTAAAAATAATTATTTTTAAATTAATTTTTTAAAATAATTTTTTTAATTAATTTTTTTTAAAACTGATCTAGGGAGTAGCACTCTGCAAACAGTAGTTGTAAAACTTCCTTACTCTCCAACGTGTTTTGTCCAACAATTGTAGACTTCTTCAGGGAGTTTTCCCAGTAAACACTACACGCTTGTATTTATAAGCCATCGTTAGCAGCTATACAGGGACCAGTGACCATAAAGGCTTGGCCTAACTTATGAACAGGAACAGGTGAAGTTGTGGAAAATTTGAAAAGTCTGTGGCCAAGGTGAGAAAAATATTTTGGGGGCCATGGTTTTAGTTAAAGCTGTAATGGAGATGCATTGGAGAATAAAGAAGTTTTACAATTACTGTTCGCAGAGAGCTGCTCACCAGTTCAGTTTTAAAACGATAATTTAAAAGTTATTTTAAAAAAATTATTAAAAATATTTAAAAAAAAATAATTAAAAAATGAATAAAGAGATAATCTTGTTATCAAATAAGTCACCTCTGAAACAGACCTGCAACCATTTCAAGAAAAATTTTCAAGATCATGTTTACAACTATAGAGGAAAGAGACTACTTTCAACTCACGTTGTTCCATTTCCAGACCCTGCAGCTTAACTTTATTTGCTTCATGCTGAGCTTTCTTCTTCAATCTGCAAGCCCTATGAAATGCAAAAGTACATGTGGTTATCTTTTTGATGCTACTGTATCTATGAAGCTAAAAATGCCTAAAAGTTATGGGCCCTTGTAAAG
>NC_142671.1:21042456-21119956 GCF_964200805.1 Pocillopora damicornis
TTTCCTCGAATATTTCAACCGCAGAGTCAGTTGTTTTTTGTGTCTTTTTGTTGTTGTTTTTTTAATCACTCAGCAACCTCTGGCTGACAGGCTTGTCTCTTCTTCATACATGTTTGAACTGATGCGCAGATATTGCAAGGAGAAGCTACATATTGATTTTTCTGAGAACAAAAAGATCAGAGCCCAAGAAGAGCAAACGAAAAGTAACCATGTTTTACCTTTCGTCGATTTTGTTCACGCACAGTGCGTCTTGTGTTACTCGCTCACTCCGATTTTGGCCTATCCTTACAGTAACTGATAACGCAATGGAATTAATTTTGTCAGATCACCCCGATAATTTATTTTGTATTCATGCTGAAAGAGTATGATTGAAATCTCGATAAGGAAATTAGTTGCTACGTTTTAAAACGATTGCAAACAATTTGAATTATTATTTAAAAGTGAAAACCGTGCAGTATCAAAAAGATAAAGCTAGAGTGTAGTATTAACCGTGAACTTGCCAAAATTTCTTTTCAAGATGTTTGCCGTTAGAGCCACGTCTTCAATTTAGACTCTCCAAAGAAGGTCTACAATTAACAGCTTTTTGTTCTCTTAGGAATAGTTGTTAAGTCACCTTTCGATTGACCACGTGCTCTGAATAAAGGAGTGACGGCTTAGATATATGCAAATAACAGGTACGCGAGAGTATATTGAACAAAAACAGGACGCCGCAATCAGTTCAATATTGCATAGCAAGTGTTGTTTATTACTCTGAAGTCTATTTTTCCAAACTGACGGAATATTTGAGATTATTTGCCTTATTGGCCGACGACAAACGTGAAACAGCATTTTCTAACAAACTGGGTTCGTGTGACTGGCGAGTTCCCTGGCAGTCGTCTGAACTTTGCAAGTTCAAACAAAACAAGGTACCGAGTAAATATCTACACAGCAGTCAAACCGACGATAATTCTGCGATCTCCCGGAACTTTACGGTACTTATGTCTTATGTTAAGTTATCTAGATCCGTTATTCTAAACTTTAAGCTCTCGGGATTTGGATGTACTCACATACCCCTGATAACAGTCGGTCGGTTCTTGGGATTTGGTCTCGATCGGTTTGTACCAGTGATCAACCAACCATGAAATCTTGCAACGATAATAATAATGCGATTTGGAATATTATACGAGTAGAATTAGTGGTCAACCCTGTACTTCCTAAGATCTTTTGAATAACAAGCGAAAACTACTTTAAGCGATGATGTTTTTCTTCGCAGCCGTTGTTTAGTATCGTCACGCAACGCGTTTGGGAGGGAATTTGCGTGACAAGACCAAACAACAACGGCTGCGATCACCCGCGACAGTTAAATTTGACTGCATGTCAAGTTTATAAAACCGTAAAATTGTAGCGAGAGTCGATCTTTTTGACTGGCTTTCGTAAGTAGATGGGATCTTGTTGCGCGTCGCTTGAAATTCCAACCGCACGCAATGCTTATTAAAAAGAGAAACGTAACACGATCGTATTTGTCAAAGGTCAAACAAACAAAATTGTGTCGCGCCGATTTATTAAACTGGAAATAGAGTCAAATTTCACTCCTCTGCTCCCTATCGTTTGTACAAAAGAAACGACCGTTTTTTTTTTCCTAACTCCGTGCATGCACATTTGTTCTTTACGATTAGAAAATGGATATCTTCTCAAGGACTGCCTTGAAGGCACATAACAATAAACGATCCTTGCACAACGTATCGCCTCTAGGCTGGTCTAATGAACTCGCAAGAGGAGCTCAAACCTGGGCAAATAAACTGGCCAAGGAAAGTAGTCTGGAACACGATCAACTAAAGGGGATTGGCGAAAATGTGTTCATGACCTCAAAGGGTTTCGATGCAGCAGCAGAAGAGGCCGTAAAAACCTGGTATTCAGAGGTAAGTGCTTCATAATAATTTAGTTTTGATACACAGTATATACTCATTCGATTGTGCCTAATGACTTTTTAATTTTTAAGAGTTAAGGGAGTCACAATAAAGAAGAATTGAACCGAGCGAGACCAAGTATGAGTGTAGCGACAACCCTTGTTTTAGTAGCCTAAGTGTAGCCTTACCCTCCCCCCCTGCAAGGTGAAACCGTTTCACCTTGGCGGGGGTAGGTGGGGGGAGGTTGGTAGGCTACAAGTGGGCTATTATTTTAGTTACGTCACGCAACATCCCCTTTCCCAAAAAAGTGTGGTAGGGAAGAGAGCTCATGCCTCAGAGCGTCACAAGACTAAACAATGATTGTGATGGACTAGAGGGAGATGTGGAGAGGGGAAGATTGGCGTGAAAAATTTTTTATTTAGATGGTATATCAGCTGCTTCCATCAAGGAGTAGGGCTGAAGAGCTGTGGTACCTCGTATAACTGAGCTACAGTAGTAGGAAGATTGCAGTAGTACTGGAATAATACAGTGATGACAATCTACTTTTAGGTCGAGCGATATGATTTTAAAAGAGGCGGACATCAAGCTGGAACAGGTCATTTTACTCAAGTAATATGGAAGGATTCGAAAGAGCTGGGCATGGCAAGGGCTAAAAGTTCTGATGGAAGTGTATACGTGGTGGCAAGATACCGTCCCGCTGGAAATATGTTAAATTCCTTCAATGATAATGTCGTTCCAAAGGTGAGGCGGGCTAAAATTTATCCTCTGAGAGTGATTTGAGATTGTGGTAAAACTGGTAGAGAGAACAGCGCAACTGTAAATTTTGAGTCATAGCGGGAATTAATTTGATGATAAAAACTGAAGGCAGTCGAGCACTTTCGCAGTGAAATAGACAATATCCTTCGCTTACATGTCATAAAGGCCCAAATTTTAAAGTATTGGTTTTTTTTGGTTATTGTTTGACGCAGGTGTCAACGGAAGAGGAGCATCAAACGCAAGGTAAGTCCATTTTTATACATTTTATGGACTTGATCCCTTTATTTTAAGAGTATTTATTATTTATTTATTTAAGGTAAATCCATTTTTATACATTTTATGGACTTGATCCCTTTATTTTAAGAGTATTTATTATTTATTATTTATTTATTTAAGGTAAGTCCATTTTTATACATTTTATGAACTTGATCCCTTTATTTTAAGAGTATTTATTATTTATTATTTATTTATTATTTATTTATTTATTTATTTATTTAAGGTAAGTCCATTTTTATACATTTTATGGACTTGATCCCTTTATTTTAAGAGTATTTTAAAAATTTCATATCAATTCTTTTCAGTGAAACGTTTTTGTTTTCCACTTTACAGACAAGATATTTCCGCAAGAAATTGTGACCGATGTGCAAGATTCTACCTCAACAAAGTGTAAGAGAACTTTGGAAGTATTTCAATTATCTATAATTAGCTTACCGGTGGGAGGACTGATGCACGAAGAAGATCATTGAAAAACGAGGGTATCCTTAGGAGTGATTATACTTATCGGTTGGAGGGGTTAGAATGCGTGGCTTGGAATCGCTAAGGGTACTCCAGTCCTAAATAGACTTGCCAATACTGAAAAAATGCAGATCCTTTGAGCTTACTAAGGAGCGCAAACGATTTCAGATTGTTGCCGTATTTTTTGACTTTTTGAACGAAAAGAATGGGCTTTCGCTGGATGAACATGGGACTGTCATATTAAGGTGATTTGGTTTTTCTTCGCATACTAATTAATACTAACTAGAATTTTGTGGAGAATTTCTCCCCTCCCCTCCCCCTCCCATTCTTCCACCGGCTTGCCATTGAGAATTGAGAATCTGGTGAACATTTTCCGAGGATATTTTTTCATAGAATGATTCCCTTTACTTTTCATTCTGAGCACAATTCTTTAGTTTCAGATTCCTTCATTGATGCTGTGTTAAAAGCACACAATGAACTACGACTCCACCACAACGTACCTTGTCTTAAATGGTCATCGGCGTTGTCAAAAGACGCGCAAGCTTGGGCCGAGAAGCTGTCACGAAACGACGAACTGCGTCACGCACGCAAAGAAGAGCGAAATTTCAAGGGTGAGAATATTTGCCGCATGTCTGACCACTATGATGTTGCTGATGCTGTCAGAATTTGGTATTCGGAGGTTAATAGTTACAAATATGACTCACCAGGGTTTAGCCATGATACTGGTCACTTCACCCAGATTGTTTGGCGTGAAACGTCCGAAGTCGGAGTTGGAACCTGTAAGAGTCAAGATGGAAGACTAACTTACCTTGTAGCCAGGTATCATCCGGCGGGGAACGTGTTAAAAAGGTTCAATGAAAATGTACTACCATCAAGTAGTTCAAGTATATAATTACTGAATGTACAAGGAGTATCCACCGACAGTTTAAATCGAATAATGTCAAAAAGTCAGACTTCCAGGAATTACCGTGTGTGTTAAGAAATTAAACGACGATATATGATAAATGAATGGTTCAATCATCGCGCAATTCATTTTAGTGGCTTTTCTGTGCTGTGAGATTTGATGTAATGGAGCATAGACAAGTCAACGTGGTTAGCAGCGAGCGCGCCCTCGTAAGAAGGTTTTGTTCTTAAATCTTTGCCTCGTGCAAATTTTGCTAATTTTCTTACAGTTTTTTTTTTTTTTTTTTTAATTGACCCACTACTGCAATCAGAAGGCTCTGCCGCTTCATCGACCTCCCCGAAAAACCGCTAGGTAGGTAGGCAGGCTACCACCCAAGCTCAAGATGTCCTTGGGAATCCTGTGCTTCCCGCGTTTTTCGCGCAAACTGAGAAACTGGGTACTAGTGGAATCGAATTGAACATGGCGTCGACCTCAAAGTGTACGTGGAAGGAGGTTGAACTCCGTTGTTGGGATTCGTTGTCTCAGGGAATTGATAATGTCTGTGCCTGTTAAGCAAAACATATGTCATATCTTATATTAATGGCCTTTCTGGACACGAATCGCAAAAATGGCTGCCTAGCTTCGCGCTGGGAATAAATCCCTCTCGCACTGTTTCCAATTTAGCCAGGCGACAGCGTCACAATATATGATACAAAGATGCTATTAGAGGTGAGCTAAGTTACACTAAAAAACATATGTATACACGTTGCTTACATTAATTTTTTTTAGATTCAAACAATTCTTACCAGGAATAATCAAACATTAGTAAAGTGCGTTTGATCTTTGTGTATTTGCTGCATAAAGTGCATTTCGAGACTGGGGCCGTATTATGTCGCTTTTGGGCAGATTTATTTAGAGGGATCCTCTAGAGTGGTTTGTAAGTATATTTTAGCAATGGTTCTACACAATAGTTTATGCATGGTTAGATGCAGATTAACCATAAACCTACCTAAGCTTCAGCATTAGCAGTGTTACATAGAAAATAATACATGGGCGCGCGTAGATATGGAATTTCTTTTCGAGTGTTCAACTCAGTAGCTCACAAATGAATACAGCAAATGAAAGAAATGTTGAGTTGAAAAGCAGAGGAGAAATTTCATATCTGCAAGCAACCATGTATTATTTTGTTTATCATATAAGTCAACTCTATTGGTGAATAAAAGGATCTTCTTTGAATAAAATCAGTGTTGGCACTGAGGTTTGAGATAAAAAAAAATGTGTTGAATCAGTATAAAAAACAAACAATGGGCACTCTCTTCATGCACTGTTACCTTCATCATCATGCGTTTGTCTATCTCCAAATCCATCATTGCCATTTGCACACCAGTCAGCCCAGTGAATACAAATCCAGTGTACAGTTCTCTATTAGTCTGACCTGTGCTTGTCAGCTCTCCCATGCACAAGAGAGCTGTTTCCCATATTCTGTTTGATGTGGCTACAGCGATGAAGACCTTATTACCCACTACAAAACAGCCTGCCAGGAGGGAAAACTCTGCAAAGATCCGACAGAACCTCAGAAAAATCCTCGAGCTTATAGACAGTCTAATTGCCATTCTTTGTAGCACTGGGGAGACTCATCCAGCTTAGTCACCAGAACCTTCCCACATCATTCTAAGCACAGCCCAGCAGTGATGGAAGTATATAAACCCTCTCCGGAAACAGATAAAGCTGTTGGTGTAACACCATTCACAGTAAATCCCTTTGGTGTTCATGAAACCCTGACACTCTGGTCTAAGGCAATGTTGGCAAAGAACTTTGGCTGTTCAACTGGTATGGCATATGTTTGAGCTATCTGAGCTCCAAGGCTGCAATGTATGTGGAGTAGCAAACAAGAAGCCATTGGATGCCAAAGAAATAAATAAGAGTAATGAGCTTTTTTTCCAGTGTTTTCTGACACCCCCATCTGAATGTGAGCTACTTTGGCATGACTGTCAATAGGCCCTAGACACTTATCTGCGTTCACATATACTTGATCAGTGTAATATTTAGACAAGTCCATGATCTTTTTTTTACCTTGACAGCTTTAACCTAAACATACATTAAAGACATAACATTAAAGAACAAATAATCAAAGAGAAACAGTGACCTGGAGATAAGGTCTTTAACAAGTCACTCATTCAATAACTGGGTCGATTTGCACATTTAAGTTTTCTGTGACACAAAAATCTTGTGCAAAACTGAAGACACTTAAACACTTAATGAACTATAGGAAACAATTAAATTTTTTAAACAAAAACTGAAAAATATTTTGGTGCCAAATAAAAGTACCAGTAAACAAGATGTAGGGTTACCAGTTGATATAGCCACCTCCTTGATTGAGTGGCATCTCTCTTATTGATTTAAAATTCTTAAGACAGAGTTGTCACGATCTCAGGCCAGAATCAAGTTAATTATTCACATCTTAATAACTTTCAAAAACATTTTTTATGAATTACTGGTGGAATCATGACAAGTCATTTCAACATTTCATCGAAACGGCAGCCATTGCATCCTATAGATGTTGAGATATGCAAATGTTATCAAATTCTTTCAATTCATTGCCAGGTCAATTCCAAGAAATCAAAGAATCGTTGCTTGTCATGATTCAGAATTTATTCACCATCAAGATGTGACAGGATTGGATTGGCAATCTATTACATAAATCACCAGCCATGGTAAGTGAAATTTTTTTAAATTGATTCCTAGAATTTAACATTACCAATAAAGCTAAATAATGGTAACACTTTTCAAATATTTCAAATAGAAAATACAATGCATACTGCTTCCTTATCACTGTCATAGCATTTATCTAGACCTTAGAACCTCATCACACTTGTAACACTATACGTGTATTGATACTCAATCAAATACATCAAATCAAAATGTTCCAATCAATGAGATTACAGAACTTGACAATATTCTTTAAAATCTAAAGTGAACTTTTGGTATAGTGAAAAACCTAATTCAGGGTAGTTTAAAACCTTTACCCTTTAACTCCCAGATCAAATTTGTAATCCTCCTTACCGTCAACCATACAATTCATACAATGTTAGTTCTGAGAATTTAGTATTGGATCAACTGATTATCCCCAAATTGATGTTTTTCTCATCACTTATCTGGTTGATATTGTATTGATATTGTAAGAAAAAATTCTGTCCTGGTCACTCATGGGAGTTAAAGGGTTAAATGTGTATTCATTTGATCATTTTCTAAAAGCTTATACATTGACATTACAAACTAAATCTAAAAAACAACTTTCCTCTCTAGGTCTTGTCAACTACAGGTATTTAAGAAGGTGAATCACATCATTTTAGTGACAAATTATCTCCTATATTTCATGGAACTCACAGCATACCAAAGTCTTAGTTGACTACATGTTGGAGGTGATTGTAAAAGAGTAAGTTTCAATTCATGTAGTTACAATTAAATTTAATCACAACTACATTTAGACAAAAAAAGGAACTACCATAAACAAAAATTTACATTTGACACACTATAGAGCAGTAATCATACACCTTTGTGGAATTTTTATGCCCACTTTAAATATCATTTACTCCTTTTGGTGCACTCCTTTTGTTAATGACTTCTTTTCCCACAGTTTGCCGCATCAAAAAGTTTCCACAATGTCTGATAAAAATGGTGCTGAAGATGAATAAACAGGCAAGATTCTGCTTCGTTATCTTCTCAGTATACTCTTCTATGCCATTATGTACTGAGCTTCTTACATGTATATCCATATAACTGATAGCTTGATCTTTTGTCTTCTTTATACTTTAGCCAGCATGAAACTGCTCAAAAGTTTAGAATGAAATAATACTCAAAAAGAAAAAAAATTGATCAACGATGATATAGGAAGAAAGAGTACAGGTTAACTGAATGATTAAATGACAAATTGTCCAATTGTACTGTAAAAAAAAATTTTGAAAGAATTGTTAATTCACTTTTTTTTACTGCTTTCAGGGGAAAAAAATACATAGCCAACTTCATAGGCAAAAATCAGTACTTGGCACTTCAAATTAATGCAATAAAATTTTTGGCCTGTGGAAATTTATTTTAGTGTTATCCAAAACTAACCTGCATGCAATACCTTTAGGTCACAACTACAGGATAAGGCCAAACTCTCCCCAAAGTGTTTTTAATGCTTCAAGTCATACTGTGCAAAAACTGCTAGTTTTTATTAAGTTTATTTTGATGAAGTTATACCACTTTATTAAACTGTTGTCCCCTCATAAAAACACTTGAATCAGTGGGTGGCAATTCGCTTAATCCCTCTGGTACATAGGCAATTGGAACAGGGTTATCCAATTATCTGTTTAAAGTGATTCCTCAGTTTTGCATCGTGCATTCTGTAGTAGGCATAAAAAAATCAGATAATCAGGGAAATGAGTGTGCACACATTCTGAGAACAGGGTATTGTTTTCAATTCAGGGACCAGGTAAAGAGGTGCAATGGTCTTTAGCTCTTGAACTAGCTTCGTGACCTACACTGGAAAGCTAAAAAATAATTATTCTTTGAAGGGAAAAAAGATAAGGCTAAGAGCATGTATGAAACGTGTTACTTGAGGATTGTCAGTTATGACCTTGAAAGAAACAACTTGAGGAATGTTTTGAGTTGATGCCATTTAATAATTAGTAACAATGTAATTTGCTTGGTTTGATGACTTATCGGCTTTTGGTTGCATCAAGAAAATTTTGGAAGTTAAATTTGGTCTTCATCTGTTTAATCAGAAAGCCTTGTTCACTTCTTAAAAATTAACCTTATTTCTGTTTTTTCTTTTTCCTGTGTTACATGAAATGCTAGTGGAAAATGTATTTTGTAATGTTTCAGAATGATTAACAAGTGTGTTTTATGTGTATGTATATAAGGAATTTATGCATGAATGCTCTGGTAATGATTAAGCTGTAGGAAGTCTTGTGGGATGCATTTTGCTATTTTAAAGATATTGAAAGTTATTCAGCACCATTCAAAGGCATCTCTTACACCCACTTTTTTTCTTTCTGCATATGAACTTTGATGTGAACTGTAGGAGTATTTATCTTCTCAGTGTTTTATTGTAACCATTAAATGCTCACCAACTTCAATAAATGAGATGCTTGCATCTGGAGCTGTTTGTTCTGTTTACTTAAGATTTATTACAAAGTATTTAATATTCATTTCAGAGTGAGTAGAGCATAACATTTTTTAACAAACATTGTATTCTTTCACAATTTCACGCTTTTTTATTCTAATTTTTTTCTGCCTTTGTCCCTCACATTTCGCTTGTCTAAGACTGTAGTTCAGGCAGTAAAAAGTTCATAATGTTTCAATTTTTTTTTGTCAGAGATTGTTCTTAAAATTTTTACCATGTCTTATACTGGCTGTGGTCCCTCAATATTTTCACATCTTTGAGATTTCTAGCAAGGAAACTAAGTGTGTGTTCCATGAACAAACACACGAATTCCATATCCTACTGTGATACCCAGTTGTTACAATCAGGATTTATAATGGTAATGTAAACTGAGTGGAGTGCAATTTGATCTGGAATCAAATGTGTGATTTGAAATCACAGGTATGATTTCTCACCAAAATTGCACAATATGAAGTTCAGAACCACTTTACTATATCCATTTTGAAATTGCTCAGATTCAGGAGTTTTAAGTCTGTACAAATGTTTTGTTAATCCATAAGCGAGCTAGTTGGTAGGAAGTTGCAGAAGTTGTTTTTCATTTTCTTGCAAATTGATTGGTTTTTTTAAACAATCAATTGTTTTTTTTAGTAAAGCCTCTCTTTTGACTGGGAAAAAGATGCAACTCAAAACAAGAAATGGTGCCATTTGTGAGGATATTGCACCAATGAAAGCTGTTCAGATTACAAGGATCACCAGTGATTTCAAAACGGATGTAGTATGAAGAAATAATAATATAAAAAAATACATGCTTTTTAACCTCTGAAGTCTGAAAGATAAAAACAAGGAATATTCTTGACTTGGAAACTTAGTTAATGTTGAACCTTATTCCTTGCCTGTCCTTGGTAAATATTCACATATTAAAAGATCATCCAAATCAGTAATTAAAACATTGTGCTAACTTCCATCTCATCTCCAACTTCATGCTTATGTCTCAAGTTACTGAAAAGTGGTAGCTTCACAATTGATTGATCACTGACAATTTCAGTAGCTTGTCTAGGTGAAATCTTTCCATTAGCATAAAGGAAATTTTTATAGTACTGAGACTGCTTTAGTCAGAGAATGTAATTATGTCATTTCAGATATTGATAGGAATAAGACAGTTATTGTAAACACTGGCAGATAAGCTGCATTCAAAGATGCATGGCACCCAAGTTTGGGCACCTCAAATTTTAAGAAAGAAGTTTTGAAAGAAATCGAATAAAAGCTCAAGAGTAGTCTTGAGAAAATTGCTGTATATTGGTTGTGCCATAAAAGTTAGACCTGTGGAAACTCACTAACATTGAAAAGGGAGAATCCTTAGCTATAACTGTAGCTGTAATAGTACGGACATCATATCTACTGATTTGACTTATAGTTGATCTTACTCTTACATTGTTTAAAGAATTGCCTTTCATTTAAACAACTGTAACTCATTTTGCTTCAGCGCAGTAGAAAAAACTGCATTGTGTGCTTTGTTACCAAAGAGTTTAGGTGCAATTTTTATGTACTTACACTGGCTCCTTGTGGAGTAGCAAACTATTATCAAAGTTTATTGCTTATGCACAAGGGATTAAATTATCTTGTGCTTGCATATATTAGTCATCTATTGGTCCCTCCCATGCTCTCTAAAAGAAGTATCTTTTAGAATTTCAAAAGACTAACTTGAAAACCCAGGGTAAGAGGGCCTTGTCTGTTGCTGCACCAAAGCTATGGAATAATTTACTTCTAGATATTTTGACTATTCCATCAGTCAGTGTCTTCTATTAAATCACTTTTACAGTGTTGTGTGTGTGTAAAAACTCATCTCTACTAGCACTGAGTATGGAAATTTGACATAATTTATCATATGATTAATCAATCATTTAATTAATTACCAATGATCAAATCAATTTCACTTACTTGAATCTCTATCCCGTTTTATAAAATAAATGATAAATTATTTTGATCATGTTTAAATGATTGTGATTTTCCTTTAAACCGACCTTTTTTATGTATCTTAGCTGTAGTGGCTTTGCATTTTATGCAGTCTGGAACATTTGGTGCAGAGGATATTTATTACTGAGGAGATTGTATTAAAGGATGATGGTGGTTGACCTGTGTTAAAAATTTTTAAGTACCATTACTGGTGTGGGCATCATGCCATCACATTTGAATTGCATTTTATGCATTTCATATTCTTTGTGCCTTTATCTCATTAGAGGTTGGTTGCCAACTTGAGCCAATCTATGCTCATTATTACATTTATTTTCCCAGGTGGAGGAATTCAGGGTTTTACTATTTTAAGTCCAAGTCACTTTTGGGTTGTTTTTTATTTAGGGTCACAAGTTAAGAATCTCTCTGGTATTTTGAGGCTTCATGTTTTTCAGATTTTTGATTTTTATGGGTCTTAATTTTTTTTTCGGTTTGTGGGTATTTTTGAAGTTTAAGTTTTGGGGGCCCTTGCTTTTGTGGGTTTTGCATGTTTCTAGACCTAGTTGTCTGGGTCTTTATAGTTCTTGCTGAGCTGCAGGATTTTATGTATTGGATTTTATGCATTTCATGTCCTTTGGAACTTTATCAAAATAGCGTTGGGCTGTCAACTTGAGCCATTTGATGCTCATCATAACATGTATTTGAAAAAGTGTCTAGAGTATTGCTGATACCTTTGTCTCCTCCCTTCCCCTCACAGTATCATTTTAGTACTAATTGAGAGGCTTGTAGATTCAGATAATATATTTACACATTAAATATTAATTTTTATTATATAGATACTGATGAAATACCAGAATTTTTCCTCTTACTAAAAAATCATACCTTCATTGCGGCAGTGAAGATACTATTTTTATCTTTCACGGGTGAGGACATTGGTGTCGCCATGGTTACTAACATGATTAGCCAATGACAAGAGAGCTTCCTGCTCAGGTGCGCGGCCAGTTCTTTTGAAATTTCACCACGCGGCCATGTAATATCCTCTGTTTACTATTTATGTATGATAGGACTTTATATGAAGGGCTCAAACCTCCAATTGGCCATGTGGCTTATAGCTATTCTTATTGAGGGTGATGGTTGGTGTGTGCCTGTGTGCCTGTCCCCGCACATGAATAAACTGAGTCAAGATGTGAATTGGCACAAGGCCTGTCTTCTTGGAGCTCATCTAAGTCATTTAGTTTCTAATACAATGACAGACTGACTGAAGGATCGACTGGCTGGCTGTTTGACTGACAGCTAGACTGACTGACTGACCGACTGACTGGCCAGCCGAGTGGCTGGCTGCCTCGCTAGTTTACTGACAAGCTTGCAGGCTGATTGGCTGGCTGCCTGACTGGCTGGCTGTTTGACAGGCAGGAGAATTGTCTATTCCGACATCGTTATGTCTTTTTCTAACGCTTTTCTACATGACGTTCTTATTCCATTGTGCCCAAAAAGAACATTCCTCCAGGTAAGGGACATAAGTAACGTAGCTTAAGAACCAGCGATAAGAGAATGTTCATTTCACACAACGTCTTTACGCTTATTGATTATAGTATTTTGATTGTTTCTTATTTGTCTCGCGCACTCAAAGGATTCTCTTTAGTTCATTTTTTCATTAGTGTCTCGCGCACTCTGAAAATCTCTTTAGTTTGACTGTTTCGTTTGTGTCTCGCGCACTCTAAGGATTCTCTTTTGTTCGAATAATTTTTATGTTGCAAGTATTTTGTACACTTTGAAAATTTTCCTTAGTTTGATTGTTTCGTTAGCATCTTGCACACTAAAAGGATTCTTTTTAGTTCGATTGTTGCGTTAGTGTCTTGTGCACTGTGCTAATGTCTTTCGTTGATTATTGCTTTAGTGTTTTGCGCACTCAGGAGTTTGTTCAGCTCAATAGTTACGTTACTTCCACGGGCACTCTAAGTATTTTCTTTAGCTCGATTATTACGGTAGTGTCTCGCACACTGGGGATTCTCTTAACTTTATTCATAAATAGTAACAGGACCGTATGGAGTCCAATTCGGTCTGTAATCATACGAGTGATTAACAAAATCGGACAAGCGCGAAGTGGGAGTCTGATTTGTTAATCACGAGTATGATTACAGACCGAATTGGACTCCACTCAGTCCTGTTACCAGTTAATCAAAACTATGACAAAATTTGAGAAAGAAACTAAGCATCGGCTATACGTTTTCATAAAAAAAAAAAAAAAAAATCAGTTAACTCGGCGAAATGCGAGACATTAGCGCGCGCACGTGACGCGTTCTGTCCACTTACACAGGCATGACGTGTGAACTGTCCCTTTAACTGTCCTATTACACTGTCCAATTGCAGGCATGACCCGTAAACTGTCTTATTACGCTGTCCAATTACGAGCATGACGCGTGAACTGTCCTATTACACTGTCCAATCACAAGCATGACGCGTGTACTGTCCTATTATTACTCTTATCAAAACTATAACAAAATTCTCGAACGTGATTGGTTATCACCTGCCCGATTTGAGCACTAATAGGACAGTGTACGCGTCCTCTTCTGAGGATTCTTTTTAATTTGATTTTCGAGTTAGTATCTGGCGCTCTCCGGGGATTCTCTTTAGTTTGATTGTTGCGTTAGTGTCTCGCGCACTCTGAAGATTCTCTTTAATTATATTGTTGCGTTAGTGTCTCGCGCACTCTAAGGATTCCCTTTAGTTTGATTGTTGCGTCAGTGTCCTGCGCACTCTGAAGATTCTCTTTAGTTTGATTTTCGAGTTATTATCTGGCGTTCTCCGAGGGTTCTATTTAGTTGATTGTTGCGTTAGTGTCTTGCGCACTCTAGGGATTTTATTTAGTTTAGTATTGTTGCGTTTGTGTCTCGTGCGCGCTAAGGATTCTCTTTGGTTTGACTGTTTCGTTCGTACCTCGAGCACCCAAAGGATTCTCTCTAGTTTGATTTTCGAGTTATATCTCGCCCTCTCCAAGGATTCTCTTCAGTTTGATTGTTGCGTCAGTGTCTCGCGCAATCTGAGGACACTCTCAAGTGAGATTGTTGAGTTAATGAAAACTATAACAAAATTCTCGAACGTGATCGGTTATCACCAGCTTGATTTATAATGGCGCTCTCTGAGGGTTCTCTTTAGTTTGATTGTTGCGTTAGTGTCTCGCGCACTCTAAGGATTTTCTTTAGTTTAGTATTGTTGCGTTTGTGTCTCGTGCGCTCTAAGAATTTTCTTTGGTTTGATTGTTGCGTTAGTGTCTCGCACGCTCTAAGGATTCTCTTTATTTTGATTGTGGCGTTAGTATCTCGCAAACTCTGGGGATTCTCTTTAATTTGATGGTTGCCTTAGTATCTTGCGCACTCTAAGGATTCTCTTTAGTTTGACCGTTGTGTTAGTGTCTCGCGCACTCTAAGGATTCTCTCTAGTTTGATTGTTGCGTTAGTATCTCGCGCACTCTAAGGATTTTCTTTGGTTTAACTGTTGCATTAGTATCTTGCGCAAAGTAACGATTCTTTTAAGTTTAACTGTTGCGTTAGTATCTCGCGCACTCGAAGGGTCCTCTTTAGTTTTATTGTTACCTTATTTTCTCGCGCACTCTAAGGATTCTCTTTAGTTTGATTGTTGCGTTAGAGTCTCACGCACTCTAAGGATTCTCTTAAGTTTGATTGTTGCGTTAGTGTCTCGCACACTCTAAAGATTCTCTTTAGTTTGACTGTTGTGTTTATCTTGTGCACACTAAGGATTCTCTTAAGTTTTATTGTTGCTTTAGTGTCTTGCCCACTCTAAGGATTCTCTTTTGTTTGATTGTTAAGTTTGTGTCTCGTGCACGCTAAGGATTCTCTTTAGTTTGATTGTTGCGTCAGTGTCTCGCACACTCTAAAGATTCTCTTTAGTTTGATTGTTGCGTTAGTATTTCTTGCACGCTAAGGATTCTCTTTAGTTTGACTGTTGCATTAGTGTCTCGCACCCTCTAAGGATTCTCCTTAGTTTGACTGTTGCGGTAGTGCCTTACGCACTCTGATGATTCCTTTTTTCGTTTATTTTGTTAGGATATTGCGTACTTTAAGTAGTCTCTATCGTTCTATTGTTTTGTTAGTTTCTCGTGCGCGCTGAAGATTTCTTTTTGTTTAAGTGTTTCAATAATCTCTTGCACACTGTAAAGATGCTTTTCAAATTTATTGTTTCGTTAATATCTCGTGCACTCTTAGAATTCATTTTAGTTCTGCTGATTTGTTAGTATCTAGCGCACTGCGAGTGTTCTCTTTAGCTCGATTATTTCGTTTGTAAGTCCAGCACCCTGCCTAAATTTAAATTCTAATTGTTTCGTTAGTATCCTGTGTATTCGTACGATTCTCTTTAGTTTATTTTTTCGTTAGTATCTAAAGTTTTCTGAAGTTCTATAATTTTACTAGTGTTTTGCACACTCTGAGAATTGTGAACATTTAGTGTTACATGGTGTAACTCTTAAAATGCCCGTTGATTCTCCAGACTATAAAACTAATCTCAATCCATTCATGGAATAACAACAAATTGAAACCATAGTAAACAAAAAAACTGTGAGGGTGGTTAGAAATATGTAATTAAGTGAAATAGTTGGTAGATAAATAAACAAATGATTAAATAAATATGTAATTAAATAAGTAAATGTAAAGGAGTGCGCATGATGGTGACAAGATTGAGCTCCCTACATAACGAAAGTACTTAAAATAAAAGCAAGCAATGCAAAACAATACGATATTAAATTTCTGTTCGATAAAAAAATTATTCAAATAAAACGAACCTCTGAGGGGATTGAATAGCATTAAGTGGAGAAATAAGTAAATGAACTAACAAAATAAATACATTGGTAAAAGATATAATATAGAATAAATCAATGAACAAATATGAATAATGAAGACTATTTTACTCGTAGTTAAAAGCTGTAGATAATAGTGGAACTTGTGTTAAGAGTGTAGTGCAGTACTACGTTTATACCCTCCATCATAACTCTATGAAGTATGTAATATTGCCACTTGTTTTAGTTGTTAGTGGTAACCGACCTTTGGTGTGTTTCGGCCGGATATAGATAGTTGCATCCATGTTATAGTCTCTTACCACAATACAAACAATTGTGCAACATGACAACTAATGTTCTTCTTCGTATCTTTAATATAATAAACTTTTTTTTTCTCGTTGTCGCCTCTACCCTTTTTCATTAGACTTGATTCCTTGTTCTTTCAGTATTGTCAAATTAGCTAAGGGAGGGGTCCTTTCTCTCCTGCAGATCCTCGTCTTGTGTTATATCAAAAGTTGAACTCACATATCTCACACACTTAAACCCAGCTTTTTCCATTCAGGAATTAATGCCGAAAAAAGGAGGCCGTCCACAGACATTACATCGACCCTTCGTCAAAAACATCAAATTGAACGCTTTTCTAAGTCAACTGACACCTTAGCAGATGAATATTTTTTTCTGCTGTTGCCTGTTTTTATCATTCGGCTCAATTCTGCTAAATCACACAAGAATCAGAAATATTCTATATTTGCAGATTTATTACTGGACTTTAAACAGACTTCCTGTAGCGACATTTAATCAAGTTGTTATTGTTTCTAGTATAAATTCATATCGGTTTAATTTACGCACGTCCACGAGTTAAAAAGGTTCTTACCTACTGCTTTACCATGAACTTGTACATTGATGATGTAACTTAACAGACCTGGCTAAATGTCCTCATATAGCGTAACACGAAACCATCGATGTTCCCTTTAAAAAGTGGTTAAAGTTGAAAATGTTCGCAGGAAATTTTGCTTTAAAAAGATTGCTGTGCAGGCATCACAACCTCTTCATATAAGTGTTTCCCAGTAATACAGTCATTCCTTTGAGTTACTGCCTGAATTAAAAGACTATAGAAAATGACTCAACCATAATAGTCGTAACCAGCAATAAAGAAGTAGAATAAATGAGTACTTCGACACATACCGATAGATCTTTTATGAAATACGTGACACTGAATTCTACTGATCGTAATGACTTGAAAATACAGTTTGCGCATACAGTCTTGATTCTCATTTTCATCCATATAGAAGATTTTGTGGAGTGTTGACATGGGTTGAAGAAGGAAAGAAAATAAAGAAATTGGATATTGCAAGGAGAAGCTAGATATTGATTTTTTTTGGGAACAAAAAGATCAGAGCCCAAATAAGAGGAAACGAAAAGTGACCATGTTTACCTTTTTCTGATTTTGTTCACGCATAGCGGGGGTTTGTGTTACTCGCTCACTCCGATTTGGCCTATCCTTACAGTAACTGATGACTCGATAGAATTCCTTTTGTCAGATCACTCCGATAATAACCTAGTTTGTATTCATACTGAAAGGATATGACTGAAACCTTGATAAGGATTTTATTTGTTATCTTTAAAAACGATTGCAACTAGTTCTAATTCTTTTTTAAAAGTGTTAACAGTACGTGCGGTACCGGTATCAAAAAGATAAAGCTAGAGTGTAATATTAACCGTGAACTTGCCAAAATTTCTGTTCAAGATGTTTACTGTAAGAGCCACGTCTTCAATTTAGACTCTCTTAAGAAGGTTTACAATTAACGACTTTTTGTTCTCTAAATAATAGTTGGTAAAGTTACCTTTCTATCGACCACGTGCTCTGAATAAAGGAGTGACAGCTTAGATATGCAAATAACAGTTACGCGAGAGTATATTGAACAAAAATAGAACGCCTCAATCAGTTCAATATTGCATGATAGCAAGTGTTTTTTATCATTCTGAAGTCTATTTTTTTCCAAACAGACGGGATAGTTGAGATTATTTGCCTTATTGGCCGACGACAAATGCGAAACAGCATTTTCTAATCAAACTGGGTACGTGTGACTGGCAAGTTCCCTGGCAGTCGTCTGAACTTTGCTGAAACACTAAAACATGGAATGACCTACAACCACCAAAACCACCTATAACCACCTAAAACCACGTGTACAACCACCTAAAACCACCTGAGACCACCTACAACTACCTTCAGAAACATTAAATTCCATGGCCACTTAGAATTTTGTTTTTGTATTGTTAGGTATTAGAGAACTAATATAAAGATTAAGACAAGCCTAAAAGCGGAGCTCCAAATTTTCTGCTTGTTAACGTTTAAATAATTTCTGAAAATACTTGAGCCTGCGATCCATTTGAAACATTAACAACATTAATGACTGATCAGCGGCCACCTTCTAAAAATCACATGACCTCGGTGGTTAGCGGCTACCTTGTTTTGACCGCTGTCAATTGACCATAAATAATGTAAGTTGACGCTAACCTGAACCTTTAATTTTAAATCAAGGCCAATCAATTTTGGATTATAAAGGTTAACGTCAACTTACATCGCATAGAACTCATAGAGCCCACGTAATTTGGATGATGGCCGCTGATCGCTCAAGTATTTTCAAAATTACTAAAAACAAGCAGAAATTGTGCAGTTCCGGTTTTAAGCTTGGCTAAATCTATATATTGTTTAAAATATTCTACCGAAATGAGGAAGTTTCCATGGGATCGGGTGAAGGGTGCTGTTTGCCTATTCAGAGGTCCACAAAGTAAATAGCTGTGTCTACTCTTCGCTGACATGCGCTCTCGGAAATGGAATCAATATTGTTTGTATGGTTAGGGCCTTTTAGTCCTCTAATTGCACCGATAACCCTGGAATGGTTAGATTTGATTTTATCAGTAGACAGCAAATGCAACAAAGAAATAAAACTTTAAGTTTACAGCGTAGCAACGCATTCTTTAATTCACAGAACATAACAAAACATCTGAAAACCGTTAACAAGTAAATATCTTCATCAACCTAAATACCCCGAGCATGATTGGCATGGAACCGTTGCTTCATTCTAAGTTTCACTATATATGTACTCATTTGTTAAAAACTTTTAGAAAATAGCAACAACTCTAAAGGGAAAATTTGGTGTTTTTCACATTTATTTCATTTCATGTCAAGATTACGACATTGTGTGGCTGCAAAAATTGAACAAAACTTACTAACACATCCTTGTAGTAATTCAATGTCTTTCTTAAACAAATACCGTAAACTCTTTTTTTCTCTAGCGAACCCCCGAATATGAAGAAGATAAAATTGATAATGCCACGTAGCTTGTCCCAATGTTAAGGGTAATAACATTGTATTTTCTTTTACAAAATGTTTAACTGAAACAGCTTAATGAAATGATTTGTAAATAATTTCTTACTGAAAAATGCTTAAGGTTCACACGCGAGTTACTTCTCCACATACAACCCCTTGGCCTCTAGTATTGCCCTGCCTCCTTCAGGTAGAAATGTAAGGGTGCGTGTGGGGACCGTTATAGCAGAAAAGGCGAATTTCTGGTCATATTCAGAGAGGCATTTGGTTAGAAAATGCAGGTAAAGATTACCGGTATATTTGACTGTCTTTCCTGACTTATCAGTGCGTTCCCGCACTCTAACACTTTTGACGACAACCTTATCCGCTTGATGAAAAGCCACCCTGCATTGCTCACAGCGTTGGACGCTTTTGGGGCAATCATCTCTGCTTACAAGCTCGTACTGATTTCCCGATATCCTGTCAGGGTCAAGGAAGTTCATTGCTTCAGTAGCTGCATTTGTACTTTTCTCTACCTATGAAATTAAATTGAACCTGATGAGTAACAAACCTAAACCTCAGTCTGCGTATGTATCTGTTTGTTTGTAGCAGAGAAAAATTACCCTTGTAGAAATCCCAGATCTTATAACAATGCCTATTTTTTGGCTAGTGGATCCCAGGATTGTGAATTGCTCGCTATATAGTATGAGCTAAACTCTGGCATTCTTCACTTGTATGACCAACGTGACTCCCACCAAGTTTTGTGTTGGTCTTTGAGTTTGCACCATTAACCCAGTACATTTTAGTCCCAACATCCCCTCTCTAAGTCTGCTTGCCACATTTATAGATATAAACAAATGCAGTCAGAGTTCCTCTCACCTGCCACTTTGTCTTGTCATCACTCTTTGTGATTCGAATAGGGATGACTGCTTGAGGTGTGTCATCACCAACTTCAACTCTGTCGGTGAAGATTTCTGGTTCTGGCAAGTGGACTCTCCTTCTTTTACTCTGTGGAGATGACTTAATTCCAGTAACCATGGGTTTCTTATACATGTCATATGACTTCGGTGTGAAGTTACGCAATGCTGATAGGTGTTGAGCTTGCCTTTCTAGGCTCCACCTGTTCCACTTCACTGGATCGACTTGAAACTGTTCGTACCCAAGAGAAAGCCTATACTTTCCCAAACCACAAACAGCCCTTTCTTCCTCAAGGTAGAATTCCGTTGTCCACTTCTCCAGCATTGATGTAACATTGGCGACCTCCTCTGGAATCTCATCTTCTCGAAGACGTTTTTTCTGAAGTCGGTGTTTGAGTTCTAAACCATTGGTGTAGAACCTACCAGTTATACCCAGATTCTGACGGGCAGATAGGACAAGACAAGTCTTGAATTGTTCCGACCTATGCTTTGTAAACCATCGGTGGAACCCCGGCACCAAGCTCTCCCAGACAGTCTCCAAACGTGCCAATATAATTTGGAAGTCCTCTGGGTCATCTGCGTCTGCCAAGCCATTGTGTAGTAGGACATCATCCTGGGACCCATAGATGTCAGTCATGATTCTGTTCCTTGGTCTTTCATTCGCGCCAAGGGATTTAAGTTTGAGGGCGTCACGTTCCTGACTATGCTGCGTACACCAAACATTGTCTGCATCCTTCAAGATGTCAGTCATACCACCAGCAATAGCTTTGTCAAGATCATGGCCAATCTTCTTTATTCCTAACAATTCTGGTTTAGCAATGATGAGTTCACCAGCGAATCTTCGATAACTCTCTCGACTCTTCTTGAAATGCCAGAAGCTTGGACCGGGGAATTCAGGATGCTTGTTGCTCTGGTCGATTAAGGACTCGTTCGTGTATGTAGTATCTGTTAGCCATAGGCCATCGACCAACTCAAAATTGGTATCGATTCTCAGAATACTGTTTCCAAGAACGCAGAATCGATATATGTCATTCAGCATGTTGGGAGACGAGTTGACTGAGATATATTGTTCTTTTGTGAAGGTAACACTGCTGTTGAGAGGCAGAGTGTGCAAACTTGTTATCAGTGTTTCCGCTTCATTACGCTTCAGTGTGGTCTTGGTTGATGTGGCCTTCATATTCTTGTATTTTCTATTCTTAAACATCTTTGGGCCTGGTATTGTCTCGCTGACGGTGGTTGTCTTTTCCTTGATCAACGTATTATAAACTGTATCTGTAGGCATACCCTCATCCAACAAGTTATCTATGGCTGTAGATGTGCAAGGGTCTTTGCGAAAATATGCTGATGAAGTCGGCTTTTTGGCGTTCCCATGGCGCGAAAGAAAGAATTCTTTACTTTCTCCTCTTGCCCATTTGTACAGAACAAGGTAAAAGGGTTTGAGTTCCTTATCTGTTATGGCCTTGACGGTGGCAATTGTACGTGAAAACTGGGGATTGAACTTGCTGGTCTTGTAATACCTCGTCAGTTCATAAACTTCACTTTCAGGGATATACTCCTTTCTGTAGCCTTTAGAGGTTTTGACGTTTGCATAAAATGCTCCGTTCTCATTTTTGTGAACAGTGCGGGAACCTTCGCTATTGTACTGGAATAGTCTCTTGGCATTACCTTTTGATATATATGCACCATTATCTTCTGCTTCCACTGAGGATATGGGGATTTCCCTCATGTCTAGGGTGAAAAGTTTGTTTTCCCTTATAGCTGAAGGCTTCTCTTTTAAGTTCAGTTCTATGGGGTTTTGAAGAAGGGTGTTAAGAATTGTTTCGTGATCAGTTTCCCCCAGCAATTGTTCTTCCCTGAAATGTAATAGGACATCATATAATGAGGGTCAATGAGGGAATGAGAATGAGCTGCTAGTGTAGCAGCTGGTCGACGCCCAGCCATTGCCTGGGTACCCATACGGAACATTTCAGTTTTTTTGTGTGCATGCGCGGTGGTGGGCATCCTCGAACGGTGCCACGAGGCTACCGAGTTGAAACCTCACTATCACGTTTAGTTTCCCGATTTTTTGGTCTTAGTGTTAAGCTAATGAGGTAAAATTTTTTGCGAGTTAACTCAAAGCCTTCGTGGATTAAAAGTTTCATATTGCAAATGGTTGGTCACCGTTCGCGGCAACATCTAGCTAGCCAATCCGAGCCAAAAGTTTCGACGATTCTATAGCCTTCAAGACTTGTTGAAAAAGAGTTTTTTACCAGTGATTTTCTTCCTTCCATTTTTTTTATTAGCAGTACACTGAATTAAGATATTTCCATGTCGGCAACAAGTCTTTGAAAAACAACTTTGAGATTTCAGGGCAAATCTTTTACGATGTTGTAACAGATTTAGTGGTTTCTGCGAGAATAGAATTATATCAGCGATGGCAGTGCCTAGTAAAGTAAGGTTACCAACAGGTCATTTAAGACAATGAACTGGTTGTTTATGAAATAACCAAATAACCTACTATTTTATAAAACACGTGGGTACCTGACTTGACTGTTCCTCTGTGTAAAATTATTTTTCTCTGAATTTGTGGGTTCTTCTAACTAAATCAAGAAAAGTAAGAGTTAGCGTTAATAAAATGAACATTTAAGTCGTAAACTCATGCACTGAAGTGGCCCCACCTCACAAAACCCGTAAAATGTTAACCTTCTAGTGAGTGATCCTGGCAGTTTTTGCTGATATATCAATTACTGGCTAAAAAGTGTAGCAGTCCACATACCCTGCAATATTTAAATGAAGATATACATACCTTAAGAGCTTTACTTGGAAGATATCCAACAAAGTCTAAAAGGAAAAGATCATAAGGTTAAAAAAATTGCTAAATTTCATAAACTTATGCGGACGTGCTAGTTTTCCTGCCATTACCCCACTGGAACTTTCTTAGATTCCCTGCTTAATCGCTACAATTATGTGGAAATCAGAATTATTTGTCTCTTTTTTCTATCAAATTAGAAGCCCAGTTTTGCCAATTAAGCAGCCCCCATTTGTTCTCCTTCTCATATCCTCTGCTGAAGATCCAAGAAGCGGAAGTGACATTTGCCATAATTACTTACCAGCTTCATCTTCATCAGAAGAAGGCATGGATATAGATACAATTGCTGAAAATCAAACTACATGTTCAGTAAAATTGGGAAAGGGGAATCAGAATAATTCAGCTAGGTTCAGAACATTGAGTGCGGGCACTAATAATGTGTTTGGCAAAAGCAAAATCAATTTATGAATATTTCAGTAAGCAATAGTGTAGTTCCAAGAAAAAGTCAACAGTCAGCGAACAACGCAACCCTCTACCCCACTCTCTAGGGGGGGAGTGGGGTCGTATCATTAAGATTTCAGAAAGCCACCTACTGCTCATTTACATCTGATAAAATAACAAAAGAATAATAAAACAGCGCATATGTTACAAGCCTCGTTCTTTCAAGCACTGAATCAATTTTACGTAATTCCGCACCTAACTCAGCCCCCCACCCCCATGCCTCCTCCTCTTACGATCATCTTTTTAGCATTCAGGATGTCCATAAACTTGGATACGAGAGCAAACGTCAGGAAGTTTAAAACTGGATGTCCTGACCAGGCAGTATATTGAGATTAATTTTCTTAATTGTCCACTTGACTGAATACTCTTATTTTCTAGTAATTACTGATAGTAAGTGGAATGCTGCCGAGAGGTTAGTGCAAGTAACTGATGAAAGGTTTTTTGGGGGAGCGTTGTATTCATGTCAGGTCCATGTTTCTGTTGATCACCTGTGTCGCAAATCTTCTGTTTGGAATCGGATTGCTTGTCCCGGGAAGCAAAGCACTTGCCGTTGCAATCATAAACTGTTGCGTTCGCAGTCCATCTATCTTCGACAATTTTAGAGGGAACCAAACTAAACCAAACCCCTTGTTGAGTTACTTGTCGGGGTTAGATTACGATGCAGGCTACATTCAAAGTGTTATTAAATCACGAGTCTGTTTCTTTCTTTATGACAGGCTTCACTCGAGATTTACACGCGAGAGACTTCGCTTGTTGCTTCAAGAAATAAAAGTGACACAAAGTGCCGCGCGGTCGACAATAAAGAAGCACAAGAGAGTCAGAGCCAGTGCCAGGGAAAAACGATAAGAGCGTTCGTTTGGATTCAAATAGTGAATTGTTAAGTCTTGAAATGCTAAGAACAATTCATTTCGAAACTATGACAGGTTTTGGGAAAAAGAATTACGGGTGCGATATCTGTTATTCTTAAGGAAAAAAGTCGCACCTTCGCGCTCGCTTATGGCAAACTCAAAAAATTACTGAGCGCATTATCATCAATTCGATGGCAACACCGACGAGTGCAAATTTACCTTACCTAATTCCACAGTGCAGCTTAATTGTTATTGCCGACATGAATTCCGATAAGTTGCGAACTTTTCCGTTTAGCTTCGGCTAGATTCCCTCAGCGTTATCCAGGAGGACAAAAGGACTATTGTGTAACGCTCATCGGAAAAGCTGATAGAAAAGTTGAGGCATAGGAATGGACCATTTCTTGATACGATTTTCAAATACCAGCTGAACTGTATATGACTATTGATTGTTTTGTAATTGTTAGACAATTCGAAAAGATAGAATGTGTTCAAACGCTACCCAGGTAGATAAAAATCTCAGATTGCCAGGCATTTAGTCTTTGTGAAACCGTGGCCGTGAGTCGAGCAACAAAATATTTAAAATGTCAAGAATAAGGCGAATTCATATGAAGTACACCCAAACTTCCAGAAATGGTTAGCCGCTAAGCCACCTTCTTGCTTGGCGATTTAGAACAAACATGTAATACATTCAGGCAAAGTCGCTGCCATCGTAAGAGCCCTAATTCAACATTTGAAATTACTCTCCACACAAAACATATTACCTTCGGGGTCCTCTTGAAATGAAGCCATCAGTGAGTCGACAGGGCCACCTTGAGAGACCAGCCTGGACGAGGAAGGTTGCGATGTGATCGAGCGCTGATGTGTTCTCTCCAACGGGTACAAAACGCGGGTAGCTGCAAAAACATGGAATGACCCAAACCCACCAAAAACCAACTACAACCACCTAAAACCACCTGAACCAACTAAAACCACCTACAACCACCTACGACCACCTTCAACCACCTGAACCACCAAAACCACCTGAAACCACCTGAAACCACCTACAACCACCTTTAGAATACCATTTTTATCATTTTGAGGCATTTTTGTTACAATTTTGTTGACAAATGCAAATACACACAGGAAATGTTGTCTTGTTTCTAATTAAAAAAAGCTATAGAAAATTTTTTCGTATAGACTTTGGCGGGAAAATTTGGACCGATTTGCTCTGAATTTCTCTTTGTAAATTCGGTCGAAGACAAGAACAAGCTGCCACGTTCTTTAGTAGGATAATTTGTAACAACGTATTTGCGTGGTTCAATGTCTTATCAGCTTTTGTTACGTCAAGAAAATTTTGGAAGTTAAATTTGGTCTTTAGCTGTCTAATCAGAAATCCTTGTTCACTTCTTAAAATCTTACTTGTGTCCTTTTCCTTTTCCTGTGCTACATGAAATGCCGGTGGAAAATCTATTTTGTGATGTTTTGCAATGTTTGTGTGTTCTATGTGGTTTTAATCCAAGGAATTTATCAATGAATTTACCACTTTATTTTATCCATTTTTTAATTCGCTCAGATTCAAGAGTTTTAAGTCTGTACAAATGTTTTGTTAATCAATTAGTGAGCTAGTTTGTAGAAAGTTGCAAAAGTTGTTTTCATTTTTAGGCAAATTGATTGGTTTTTTTAAACCAACAATTGGTTGTCTTTTAATAAAGCTTCCTTTTTGGCTGGGAAAAAGATGCGACTCAAAACAAAAAAGGTGCCATTCTTGAATAAATTGCACCAATGACAGCCATTCAGATCACAAGGATCACCAGTGATTTCAAAATGAAAGTAATATGAAAAATCATGATTATTATACACACTTTTTCATCTCTGAAGTCTGAAAGATAAAACGGCGGATATTCCTGACTTGGAAACTTAGTAAACGTTGAACCTTATTCCTTACCTTTCCAAAGTAAATATTCTTATGTTAGAAGTAGTAAGGAAAATGATGGAAATTCTCCCTACATGACTATGAGGAGCCCTTTCCTCGAAAGTCCGAAAAAGCTTACGTGTTTCCGCGCAGTATCCGCAATTTACCGCGTTTTCGCACATTGTTGTTCGTGAAACGTGCGCGTTTCCTCGTTAGGGAGGAGAGCTGGGGAAAAGACTGGTTCACTTCATCATGGCGGGACATGGCGGTAGATATTGTGAGAAGTCTGCAGGGAAATGGCAGCTTGCTTTGGCACAAGGCCCGGAACTAAAGAGCCCCTCAGCTTCTGCGCAAATTTCCTCTACTTACTGATATTTAAATATAAAATGGAAGGATGCCGCAAAACAGATATGAAGACCATGTTGCCCAAGTGCATGCCAGATGTCAATTGACAGCAAAAGGTAGGTAAAGAAACTTAAAAAAACTACAGTTTTTAAATTAATTTTATCAGTGTAATATTTGATATTATTGGCTTAGTTGGCTTAAGAGTGGTGAACTATTCCGATATTTTGTGAAGGAGTATTGCCGCAAATTTGAAAATTTAAATCTGGGTACCTCTGGACACGTGATGTTGTTGTTGTGATAGGAGCTCTTTTAGGCGTGACAGTCGATGTAGTTTTCTCGTATGGGGCAGAAACTCACTGTAGATCCCTCAGTGGATCCTTTTGGTTTAGCGTCACGCAATGTCCCCTCCCTGGTGATCCCAATGAAAGGCTGTGCTCTTTTCAGTTGTTATACCTTCTATTGCCTTAGAACAGCCTCAAATCAGCACATCGCGCAAATCA
Source organism: Pocillopora damicornis (assembly GCF_964200805.1). Classification (NCBI taxonomy): domain Eukaryota; kingdom Metazoa; phylum Cnidaria; class Anthozoa; order Scleractinia; family Pocilloporidae; genus Pocillopora; species Pocillopora damicornis. The sequence continues at coordinate 21,069,702 of NC_142671.1, forward strand.
GTAAGGTTAAAACATTGTGCTAACTTCCATCTCATCTCCAACTTCATGCTTATGTCTCAACTTACTGAAAAGTGGTAGCTTCACAATTGATTGATCACTGACAATTGCAACAGCTTTTCTAGGTGAAATCTTTCCCTCAGCATATAGGAAATTTTGTAGTACCAAGACTGCTTCAGTCAGAGAGTATAATTATGTCATTTCAGATATTGATAGGAATAAGACAGGTATTGTAAACACTGGCAAGTAAGCTGCACTCAAAGATGAGTGGCACCCCAAGTTTGGTAACTCAAATTTTGGGAAAGAAAGTTTTGAAAGAAATCAAATGAAAGCTTAGAGCAGTCTTGAGAAAGTTGCTGTATATCAGTTGCTTTATCAAAGTTACACCCAAAGTACCTGGAATCCTTAGCTATAATTTCAGCTATAATGGTATGGACATCATATCTACTGATTGAACTTATATTTGATCTTACTTTGGTGATGTTCAAAGAATTACCTGTCATTTAAACAACTGTAACTTGCTTTGCTTCAGTACATTTGAAAAACTGCATTGTGTGCCTTGTTACTAAACAGTTTAGGGCTCTCAGCTTACAAGTCTGATTTAAATGTACTTACACTGGCACCCCTGTGGAGCAGCAAATTATTTTCGCTTACACACAAGGGATTGAATTATCTTGCATTTGCATATATTAGTCATCTATTGGTCCATCCCAATGCCCTCTAGAAGTATCTTTAAAAATTTCAAAAGACTGACTCGAAAATCTAGGGTACATTATTTTCACAGTGTTGTGTGTGTAAAGACTCGTCTCTTTAACACTGTGTATAGAAAGTTTTACATTATCATTTATTTTATAAAAAGGGATGCAGATACAAGTACGTGAAATTGATGATATGATTGGTGATTAATTGAATGATTGATCAATCACACAATAGATTATTCTGGTTATGACTAAATGATTATGATTTTCCTTTAACTGACTTTTTTTATGTATCTCAGCTGTAGTAGCTTTCCATTCCATACAATCTGGTACATTTAGTGCAGAGAATGTTTATTGCTGAGGAGATTGTATTACAGGAATGAGAGTGGTGGACAAGTGTTAAAAATTTTTGAATACCATTACCAGGGTGTAGGTATCATGCTATCACATCAAATTAGGTAAACATTCATAACAAGAGAATTTTCATGGTAAAATATCAAACTTTGCAGTAGTAAATAAGGAGATTGTGTGCATAGATAGGTGGAGTCACAAAAGTAGATGAATCAGCGAAGTACTCACTGTAGAGTAAGAAGCATGTGACTGTAGATAAGGTGTCATGAGGGGTCTATAGATATTGTGAAGATTGTGTTTTTGTACAAACTGTAAGGTGATCTTTTGATAAGGGTTACATTTTACTGGTTTAAAGGGTTACCTGGTTCTTGGAAAAAAATTTAATCTTAATTATATTTCTAAGCTACTGGACATTTCTATGCAGTCAGATTAAGATTCATATTTTGTTTGTAATCAAAAACAGTGATATTTCATTGATAATTAACTATTCATTTAGCAAGGCAAGAGTGGGTATGATGCTCTTATCCAGTTGTTTAGTTTCTGGAGTTCATTAAGTCCACAAATTTTGAATTCTTTTAAGTATTTCAGGATAAGCATAAACTTGAATTCATTTCAATTTGCATTTTTCTGGTTTTATTTCTGAAGATGGAGGCAATAATTTGCAAAGAACTTAGTGTTAGTTAGGTTTCTTAAGGACTTGACAAGAATATGGTTGTTTCCACTCATTTTAGAGACCATTGTGAAAATTACTTTTTTTAAACTAAACTAATAGTTTGGGGAAGGTGGCACTTTTGTTGTTAAGGCTCTGCAAAGTTTTATTGAAGAATCCCTTAGACTGATGGCACTCTAGTAAAATTGTGACAGAATGAGTCTTGCTGCACATGGATGTGACACTTTTAATCACTGGATACTCCATAAGGGTTAAGTTTCTTTCTTTTTAGAAACACGTTTTTCTAAGCACAAGGTCATACTGTACTTCACAGTAGACTATGGTAAAATGCAGATGAAAGGATAGCAACAAAAAGGCTGCACTGATCAATCCAAACTTGTTTTATTACATTTTTTTGCTTGACTTTTAGAGCAACAGATTTGAAAGGGCTTCAAATTTTTGTGTCAGTCATAAAAAAACACTTAAATGGTTTTGCTTGTGTAATGTGATTGATGCAATACTGCAAAACTGAAAAAAGTGAATCTGTAGTGGATTAATAATCACTTATTTGATGGTGTAACATATGCACTACATATGCACATGATGTACTTTGATCTAGTGCATCAACACTCCTGCAGCACTTGACCATTTCTCAGTTAACATCGCCTACGATGAACTGCTGATCATGATGATGGTTTAACATATAATTCAACCAGACATTTTGCTCATTGCTTAAAAAATAAGAGCCTATTATATATTAAACCAGGGAATAAGGTTTATTAATTTGAGCCTTTCCTTAATTTTCTTTTCAGTCAATACAACTACTTGTTATGGAGGGACATGTCTACTCAAATAGTCACTCACAACAAGTATTCATTGAAGAAATTGTGGACTGTTTCCTTTAAGGATCTGTCTTTCCTGTTGTACTTTGATGCGAAGCCCTAAATCAAGTGTTAGATCAGATCTGAGGTTTTAGAAGGCTAGATGGGGCAATATCCCAGATGTTATTATCCAGAAAATTAATTAGCAGTTTGTCTGGTGGATAGTTTTGTCCAACCTTCAAACAAATGGGGCAGTGCAATATACCAGTAACTGTTATGAAATACTGGACTACCAGTACAAGTAGTTGGCCAGCCAACTGGACTATAAATGAAAAATGAAGGCCTCAAGACCTAGCTAGGGTTAATGTATTGTTTTTGTAAAGCTTTTGGAAGAGCTTTGGCTGCATGGGCTACTTACATTGTACTTAGAGAGGCAAATAAATAAGGTCAAAGTAAGCTACTGTGACACTGATAGAATGCAATTTGTTCCCATTAAAGAGTGTTGCATGTTGTAATTTAATAGAGTGTATTTATTTAAGATTCACCATAAAAGGATGACAGTAGAACATGTTGAGCCAAGAAATGACAGTGAAGAGTATTAGGAGATTGATAATGACTGACAACAACAATGATTTCTATTTGAAATCTTGCTGTAGTTACCGTCGTGAATGAAATTTAATTTGATTTCACTTGAATGGAAAGTGCGTTTTAACATTCTTTTATCTTCGTTCTTGATCCAAGTAGGTTGTCTAGATGTTAGCCTTTTCTTGATCATTGACTGCAAGGCAATGGCACCAGAATACACCAGCAATTGTCACTTACCAACCCCTGCTTTCTTATTTTACAGTTGTCAAAGGTTGCATAATATTGTGGCTTCTGGAAGGCAAAGGTAGCCTAAAGTCTACACAAGCCTTAATCGCGACAGCACCAAGCAAAGGCTATGCTTGTCGCAGAAGAACGAATTTAAAGGAAAAATTGAGTTGAGTTGAGTAAATGAAAGGTGACTTATTTTTCAGTTTCATGGTTTTCTATAAAATTTTAAATATATGGATGTGGTTGAAGTTGGCTCTATGTTGTCATCCTAGATGCTAGTGGATATGCAAGGAGTTCTTTCACCAAGCTGTTGGCTCACAACCCTTTTAATTTGGGAGGTATGACTGGAGTTTTTTTGTTTGTTTGTTTGTTTTTACTATAGTACTGTTAAATTGAGTGGACCACATTAAATTGTTCCAACAAGTGCTTTAACAGAACTTATTTAATGTATTTACTTTTTCACTTGAAGATTTTTAAATTTATGTTTAAGTCTTTTTGGTTTTCCCAGGTGGACAGATTCAGGGTTTTACTATAATTTTAAGTCCAAGGCTTCTTTGGGTTTTCTTCTATTCAGGGTCATAAGTTAAACATCTTTTTAGTATTTTGAGGCTTCACTTTTTTTTTATTTTTACTGTTTACAGGTCTTAAATTTTTATTACTAATTGAGAGGCTCATAGATTCAAATATTATATTTACACTCACTAAATATTAATTTTTACTATTCATGTATGATAGGACTTTTACATGAGGAGATCAAACCTCTAATTTGCTATGTGGCTAGTAGCTGTTCATATTGATGAGTGATTTTTGTTGTGTGCCTGTCCTTGCACATGCATGGATAAACTGAGTCAAGATGCAAATTGGCATAGGGCCTGTCTCCTTGGAACTCATGTAAGTCATTTAGTTTCATCATGTGCTACAATATAATGACTGACTGACTGACTGACTGATTGGCTGGCTGGCTGGCTGGCTGGCTGGCTGGCTGGCTGGCTGGCTGGCTGGCTAACTTTTTGACAAGCAGGAGAATTGTCTGCTCCGATATCGTTGTCTTTATTCACGCTTTTTTATGTCACGTTTTGATTCCCTCTGCATACACGAAGTGTAAAGATGGGCAACTTAGTTGGAATAATGTGCTGTTCTTTTTCGCAACGGGGGTTCTAAATTGCAAAATTTCTGTAACCAGCGAGTTCATCTATGAGAATTGCAACGAGACGATGGATGTTCTCGTCGACTCATCACGCAATGTATACCTTCCGCTATGGGAGAATACCTCTCGCTCTTGGAACCAATCATATCGCAGGATTTGTCGGGTACCACCCGCTGACGCATTGAGAGAAAAATAAAAGAGGTTGTCTCGATTTCTTTTGATCAATATTTTTCAAACTCATGAATAAGTCGTAAAACATATTAAAGGAAATAAGTATCGTGGTGGAAAAATAGATTGAAGGGTGAACATGGGTTTTTATCATTTTATTTCTCTATTGGGGGAAGGTATTAATCCTGATTGCCTCTCAACTTCAGAAGTCTTCAAAGATAACCGTTGTTTGTCTCGCTTCCATGGAGAGAAACCATGGTTAGATTGATAAATATTGTAGTAGGAACCTGATTGCCCCCGCCCCCGTTGAACGTCGCACGTAGATTTGCTCAGGGGTTTTGAAGATCTATCTCAAAGGAAGTTTGTTTTCCTGGACTCAGTTGTTGATGGTTTATTCCGGAGGAGGGGGTGAGGGGGCACTGAGATAGAAGACAGGTTAGCTGCCTTTCGGGGAAGTCAAGTCTGTTAACGGCAATATCTTTTACCAAAACGAATCCCACAGTTAAGCAGTTTTTGTGTTCCTATTCGCTCTTACGAATCAAATGTGTCGTAAAGGCCTGTAGCTGTGTGGTAAGGAAGTGTTGCATTACTTGCTTTGCCATTGGGAAAGTTATCCTTGTGACGTAATGCCCATATGATTGTGCTGTGTTCGTGATATATAATCATCATTTTTTGGGCCAGAATAATCAGCAATACTTTTCGGTTGGAATAGAATTACGCGAATTCTCTCCTCTTTAGAGGGGTGGTGGGGAAACTGGCGACATGGAGTTTACTTTGGCAGTGAAATGGTGTTTACTTCGACTCTGCTTTATTTCCTAGTGTAAGTTTTTTTTCACCTTAGATGTATAGTACTTAATATTTTACTAGTTTTCATCCGCAGATAAATTTTGCTGAAATTGTCTCTTTCAAGTGGACAATGGTTTATTTGAAGATTGCAGTTATGGAAGAATGGTCAATGATGTCTACTGGAATTGAAGGTTACAAGATGATATGATGGTATACTGATTACAGGTTAAAAAGTTCTTCATTTTACTGAGTCCATGGTTATCTTTTACAGAAACCAATTTAGACGTTCAGTTTGACAGTGGGATACTATCTACTTACTTTTGATCGTTTATCATTGTCACTACTTGAAACTGCTTGCATAAGCAGTCTTTTGGTTAGATCTCAATGACATTATTAGGATTTAACCGTCTAAGGGCATAGTAAAACTGAACTGCATAAAGGTCCAAAATAACTGCAAGGTTTGGCTTAGGTGAACTTCTTGAAATTTGTAGTCAAACCCAAATTATAGAGAATACGCTAATTTCAATTAGTTTTGTTTAATCCTCAACATGTAATTCTAGTAATTAGAAAATCAACCAATATCCATTTTAGTGTCCAAAAAAATGAATAAAATGAAATCGAATCAGTCAAATTCACGTCATACAACTCCGAAAGTGGATCTCCATGGCCTAAAATTCGCCAAAATTGTTTTTCGTGTTATCAATAATTACAGAAATATTTGCTTTACTGCAGCTAGAATTGCGGAGGCATTTCAGAAAGCTACGTGTAAAACGCAAGTTGTAATATGCAATTCCTTGCCTAAAGCAGAATTCACTCTACTCCAGTGATTTGAGAGCTCTCCGCTTACAGTTTCGCCCTTCTCTGTTTGTTCTTTCTATCGCTGTTTACTTATTTCATAAACGATGCGTTCTTCATTCTAATAAATTTGTACTTATGGTTTTTTCGACTCAAAGACTTAAACAGTGCACTGAACCTGGTTTCGTATTTAAGGATATTATGTTTATTTCCTGCCCGTTCACATGAGAGCACAGTTTACCTTTGTAATCTTAAACCTTACTGCAGATTGCTGGATGAAGCAAATGACAAAGATTGGACCTAAGAGAGCATTAGCTTGCAGTTTGTTATAAGAAGAAAAGCTTCTATAGTAATAACATCAAGAAAAAGTTCATTCTACACTATGGAGTAAGGTTTGCTCGACAGAGAAGCCAATTTGAAGATTGACGTCTCTTGGTCCTCTGTTGATTAAATACAATTGTTATGTAGTTTACTTCAGATTGCCAGATAAGGAAAAAGACTGTAATTGTAAATAGTATTTTTAATCTCTCTTGGAAATCTTGAACTTTTAATCTGATAGCTTCGACATTATTAATCTTCAATTTTATTTTAAATACAAAAGACCATGGAAAGGAAGGCAAAAAATTTGGAGTTAACATTTTTATGACTTGAATTCTTGGTCTTGATTATTTCATTTTCCTGTTTTGCAGTTTTGTTCGACCATCCAAAGCTGGATAGCAAGGAACACGATCACCTTAAACATAGGACCAGAGCCAAATATCAATTTTAGAAATCTGAATACTAAGGAACCGAATCGACCCCCAATTCAGATAATAAAGTGAAAAAGTGGGGTTCAATCCGTCAGCCATCCCCCACCACACCCGCCCCTATTAGACGGTACTTAAGTTAACCTTGAAAGGAAACCAAAAAAAATCTTAGCTCTTGAGAAGTCATCCACCCTGTGATTCACGCATCTTTTAATACACTTAATTAATATTACAGCACAGTATTACAATACAATCTTTTAATATATATTACAGTAGTAATATATATATATATATAATAATATATATTATATATATGTGTATATATATTACAGTAGTAATATTACCATCTCTTTCTTACAATCTCTTTCTTACAATCTTTTAATACAGTAATATTACAGTAATTTGAGACAGTTGTTTTTTTTCTCCATCCAACCTCCCCCACCACACCCACCTCTTGCAAACAGTTTTCTTACTTCTGCAAAAGTTGTCTACCTTGTGGTAGTAACATTTAATTTCAAACATATGCGTTTTGTGCAACCAAATGTCTGTCTTAACACACATGCGCACGACACGATGTTATTACCACAAGGAAGACAGCTTTTGCAAATATTTTACTTTACAGGATTTAAAACCCCTTCTCACCAAACCTCTGCCATAATACATATGTGTAATTAAAAGATGTTGGTACCGTAAGGCAGACAACTCTTACGAATAGTTTAGAACACTGTCTGCTATTCACCTCACCAAGGATGATATTTGTCTTCGGTTTCTTTATTGAGGTGGTCTAACCTATGTAGAAACGAAGGACGAAAATTCTTTGACAGTACTTGTTATGGTACACACAGCCACTATCACTGACAAGTCCTCCCACCAGAGAAAAGATCAACCTTGAAAAAAACGGCATGACGTTTGGTCACACGAAACGTATGCGTTTAAAATGGATGTTATTAACATAAGGTAAAATACTTTTATAAAGACTGCACTTCGTTTAAGAGTATAACATGGATTCACGTCTCGTTGAGCTTCTTTTTTACACCACGGTGACTGAAAAAGAAAGGCACGTGGTTATTATCTATTAACAAATAGGCAGTTCTAGTAGTTTACAGTTCACAGACAATTTATGGACCATTATGAAGAATGACAGAGGCTTCCGTTCAACTATGTCACAACAGGTAAATCACCGCAATCTAAGTCCACATTTTATCTTAAAATTATCTTTCCGTAACTAAACAAACAAAAAAAACGAAATGATAGCAATTTAAGACATAGTTCTGGTTGAATATTTTTTTTTTCTTCTATGTGACACAAAAGAAGCTAATTGCTAGACCACCGCTTGAGATTCAACACACCTCCATCTTTATCGCGCCAATTAACAGTAGGAAATATTTTGGCCTCATTTGAAGTGTCTTGGAGAAATTGCTTAGGAAGAAGAAAAAAACGAGGGATACAGGGATTCAATCCAAATACTTCGAAAACTATTTCCATGAAGGAGTCTGCTTTAAAAAAAGTTTTCTTTTAACTGTAATTACACTTACCACTCGTCTACCATTGCATTATTTCTGAACTTGTTACCTTCCCGGTATCTGAAAGAGGAAAATTGTATATAACTAATGAAATAATACTGTACGAAACTCTCCTTAGCCATTGTTGTTCTTAATTAGTTTGTGGCTATCTCTTCAAATCAGAATGTTTGGTGTCTATTTACCCTTTCTCATTTAAATTCTGTAGTTTCGTTCAGATTAATTGAAATTTTGTGCCGCGAAAACACGATTCAAAAACACGATGGCGATGCTCCTTGATTTATATTAAAGCACATGCAATCCATTAATGGAATTAGTTGGAAAAAAAAAGACTCCAGCTTCCTAATGATAACAAACCACTTGCATTGCACATCTCATAGAGGCCGTCTCAATCCCACTGAAATGCAAGACGTAAATATACATCGAATTTCCCACTCTTCCTTGAATTCTGTATTTGAATAAAAATATCCAAAAACAATCTTAATTTTTTTCTTCCTCCTTGTTTTTAAGTTTTAATGTATGAAATATTACCTAAAATGAGCTATCTTTCAATCTTTCCTTAGATTTTTTTAATCACCCATCTCCTGTACAAAGTCAAACATCCGATCAGCACGTAAAGACAGTCCAGAATCCGAAACAGTTTTATCCTCTTTTTTGGGGACCAAGTCTTTGCATCATAGATCAAGACCAAGAAAGAGATTTTTTGGGTGACACCAACTCCAAGGGGCCAGCTTTAAGTCTCCCATCTCTTGTAAAAAGTCAAACATCCGATCAGCACGTAAAGACAGTTTAGTGTCCGAAACAGTTTTATCCTTTTTTTTTGGGGACCAAGTCTTTGCATCACAGATCAAGACCAAGAAAGAGATTTTTTGGGTGACACCAACTCCTTAAAGGGCCAGGTTTAAGTCTTCCATCTCTTGTACAAAGTCAAACATCCAATTAGCGCATAAAGACAGTCCAGTGTCCGAAACAGTTTTATCTTCTTTTTTGGGGACCAAGTCTTTGCATCACAGATCAAGGCTAAGGAAGAGACTTTTTGGGTGACACCGACCCCCTAAGGGGCCAGCTTTAAGTCTCCCATCTCTTGTACAAAGTCAAACATCCAATCAGCGCATAAAGACAGTCCAGTGTCCGAAACGGTTTTATCCTCTTTTCTGGGGACGAAGTCTTTTCATCACAGACCAAGACTAAGGAAGAGACTTTTTGGGTGACACCAACCCTTTAAAGGGCCAGGTTTAAGTCTCCCATCTCTTGTACAAAGTCAAACATCCAATCAGCGCATAAAGACTGTCCAGTGTCCGAAACAGTTTTATCCTCTTTTCTGGGGACGAAGTCTTTTCATCACAGACCAAGACTAAGGAAGAGACTTTTTGGGTGACACCAACCCTTTAAAGGGCCAGGTTTAAGTCTCCCATCTCTTGTACAAAGTCAAATATCCGATCAGCACATAAAGACTGTCCAGTGTCCGAAACAGTCTTACCCCATTTTTTGAGGATCAAGTCTTTGCATCACAGATCAAGACTAGGGAAGAGGTTGTACGGTGACAATGCCCCATGGTGTGTCAGCCTTAAGTCTCCCATCTCTTGTAAAAAGACACTCCAGAGTCCAAAACAAATTTTTCTTTCCTCTTTAATGTAGGACTAAGTCTTTGTGTATATTTTAAGTGTTTTACTTAGACTGAACAACATCTGTATTCGTTTATTTTATATCCTAGGTCAATACTTATCTCATGAAATCAGCTGCACTTCCAAAAGCCGCGGGAGAATATCTTTCTACCTTGGAAAGAAACAAAGAAATCATCAATGACCCTTTCAAAAGACAGTGTTGAGTTGTGCAGTGTAAATGAGGTTTGCTCTTGTCCCAGTATTCATAATTAATTATGTCAATAGCGATATAGTAAAACTTTTGACAATAAAAACGAACGATAAAGCACGACGTTTCGACCAAACTTCGTTCATTTTCAAGTGAATAGTAAGTATATCTTGATGAATATCTATATATATGCGTGAAAGAAGTGTAAAATTCTTTGAAGTGCAAACGGGCAATAAGAACCTACAAAGAGGAGAATAATTAGAAGCTAATTAAAAACCTTTTCACGAGTTGAGTCCAAATTTACACTTCCAAAAACTTTTACACTCCTTTCACGCATATATATATATATATATATATATATATATACATATATATATATATTCATCGAGACATTCTTACTATTCACTTGAAAATGAACGAATTTTGGTCGAAACGTCGTGCTTTATCGTTCGTTTTTATTTTAGTGAAACTTTGAATACCATTGCTTTCAATATGATTTTAAGAAGGTGGTTATCTCGGTAAAGCACGTACCCGCCAGGGAATAATGTTAAAAAACAATGTCCCTCTTGTTGCCCCATTATATCCATTTAGAATAAACTGACTTCAAACAGAGTTTTCAGTGTTAAACTTCCGTAATTAATAATTAAATATTCTTCTCCTTTGTAACGATTTTTTAACTCATCGTTTAATTAAGAATTCACAAGCAATTTTTGACGAGGTAGACTTCAGGTAGAAGAAGTACCTCCTGGCAGATAAGAAGCGTACGTTAGTATGTCTGACCTCATGCGTGGCTTGCCACAATCATGATATTATACCTGGTCAAATGTTTACACTTTGCAAGATAGCAGGCAAAAAAATGGGACTATCGAGATTCTTGTGACCATTATTTTCTGATATTAAAACTCAGAGATAATTTTGCAGACTAAACCGTTGCTATGGTAGCACGATAGGTCAGATGGCTGGTCATTAGATGCAAAATATATCAGATAGGAATTCATTTGATACCAATGTTTCATAAAAACAGATAAAAAAAGTATTCATGGTGGTGTTGATTCGATAAACGAGCAGTGCTGTAAACAACTGAAAGCCATCTTAATCAGAGACAGGTCTTAGAAATCAGAAAACAAAACCAGATTCATTTCTTCGTTTGCAGTTTCTCTTCCTTATTGATACATGTAATTTTTTTAATTACAAATATTCGCTAAATCCAGGTTAGATCGTTCAACATAGACTAATAGGCTCAAATACCTAATTTTCTATAAAAAGCCAAATAACTAACCTTGTTAGAATCCGTCTAATTTTTCTTTCCTCCCTTGAATTTCTTCATTTCGATGGGTTCCCATTTCTTTCTTGCAGTTTTTCTTGGAAAAAAAAGGGTTTACATTGTTAACTATCGTTACAAAACATTTTTAGAGGCCTAAGCAGTCCTATGATGAGTTTTTGATGACAGACGATTGGTTTAAAAACCATTTTGGGGGACAACAGATTTATTTCATTTATAGTACCAGTGTTTCACTACCAAAAGACACACTGAGAGCAGGAGCTTTAGTTCATGAGCTGAGCAATAGCAATGTAAACTACGGCAAGTTACCTTGATAAGACGAACATCAAAGAGTTCAGAAATTGAATAAAATGGCCAGCTTTGATTTTCTTTTGTTGTTTCTCTATTTTTCAGCTTTAGTAGCTTGTCATTATTGTAAAGATTTACAAGATGAGATGAGTAAAATAATTATAAAACTTAAAAACCAACCTTGTCCGATGTTATCCCTTGATCTTCTTGATTTCGATACTTTTTCATCCTATGTTTGATGCTAAAAAAGTGAATACCATAAGAATACATGTAAACCTTTCGGAAGGTGAGCTCTTTGTTCATAAAAACTAAGCTAAACTAGTGTATATAAATACGTGGAACCCTCATATTTAATGCAGAATTAAGGGAGAAAACCAGTTTTCTGCTCGAAAAAAAAAATTATCATACAATCTACGAGTCTAAAGTAATGAGGTGCCGTTATGTTAAGCATCACAAGGACTGGTTTAAAAAGAGATTCTAGATAAACATCTGTCTTTGCATATGAGATCGATTCGTTCAGATGAAATGGCCAGGAGAATAAGAACCCACAATATGCCAATACATATCGGGCTACTCCAAAGTATTAAGACAGGTTCCTCTGATAGTACAAATAAGTATAGGCAATAACATGACTTCGAGAGCAATTTAGTGTTAACGAGTAAATTTTTCAAAGACAACAAAATTGGACGAACCTATAAGGCAAGTGCAATATGAAGTCTTTGGAAAATTTACAAATGCTTAGTACACCAAATTGCGAGAGAAATCATGATATTACTTGTTAATAATGTACACTAAAAAACATCACAGAAAGTCACTACAGACTAAATATTGATTAAAGGGATTGATAAATATTGATTAAAGGGAAATAACAAGCGCGTTTAAAACAAACTTAATGTTATAACACTAGAAGCATAAAAATTGTGTATAGTTTGACAAATAAATACAGAAATGAAATGGACAATAAGGAAACAAGTGATAAGTGCGAAAAGAATAACGAACGAATTTCTCGGCATCCCATGAAAGACACGAGCAAGGAACTGTCATGGCGACTGACATTGAGTATTTGTCTTATCCTGTGCTATGTGATCTTGCCCTCCCTTCTTACATTCGAATAAGTTAATGAATTTTACTCTAGAAACAACGAAAAACACGAGCACTGCAATTCCATCAAAATATATCTGTACGTAGGTTATTTACCTGAAGAAAAGTCTGGACAAAATAAAAAAGTCATGAATCCTCGACGACGATCAAATGTTAACCCCGCGATTCAGCAAATGAAACACTCGCTGACCTTGACAGAACTGACGATATCCAAGGTAATAAGGTAAAAAATGGGTCTCTTGAATCCATAAAAGCAGGAAAAGACGCTGAAATTTCTTGCAGCTCGTAAGCTTCTTCCACGTGCAAGACTGAGCGAAAATATGAATATTAATTTTACAATATTTGTAATTCAAATTAGTTTTCTGCTTTAAACGGCGGATTCATAATAATCGACTCTAAGCTCCTCGGTTAGTCTCGTTCCACCGAAAAGGAAAAAGGATTTCATGCTGAAGCCTGAATTTTATCCTAGTGAAGTCCAATAGGGAGGTGCAACCATTCTTAAATTGTAATTTTAGAAATGTTTACTCGAACCCAGACGATTTTTGTATGATCACAGTCCAAATACTTCAATGAAAAGGTTCTAGAAAATTTGCTCCCTTCTCCTTTTCTCTTTGTCACCATACCTATAAACAGTGAGCTTTTTTCTTTCTCATAAGGAGAAAGAAGACGATTTGGTAAAAAAATCCAAAAGAAAATTTAGGACACGTACTGGAATTTAGCGCGGCGCCGAACTCTGTTCGAGCTCTTAGCGTTCGCAAGTTAAATCCACTACACTACCCGACCTCATGCCGTTTTTTACATATTTTTTTAAAGAACATTTTATAGCTAAGGCTCACCATCAGAAGCTAGATGTGACCTCTTTAAAATTAAACAGGTTCCTTGGTAGATGACATGAAAAGTGAACAAACGGAAAACACAGAGAAACGCAGGGAAGGTGAATTAAGCTGACTTAAAGACTGATTCAACTTTTATTTTCTGACTTTATCTCAACATTATTATCGACCTGTTTCTCAACCTTGAAGTGGAAAGAACAAGACGCCCCTTATAACATAACCGTGAGAAAATGAGAGGGAGATGGTGACAGGGTGACTGTCACATTTCATTCTTAAATGGAAGCCAAAGAGAAAAAAGAAGCAGAAGAATTTCTCTTCTGTTATTTAGCTGTTCCAAACTTCTCTTACATCTACGCAAGTATAAGAATTAAAATAAGCGAATTAATCTTGAACATTGCCTTTTGCTTTTGCCGTGGAAATTATAGTTGTACAGAAGATGGGACTCATTTGCGTACGCATTGCGTGCCTACATTTATTTCATTTATTTCTTTATGTTTATAATTTAAGTAAAAACTTTACGCATCAGCTTGCCCTTAAGTTATATGATCGTGGGATGAATCAAATATTTTAATGAGAGGAAAATTTTTACGCCCATCAATTTTGGGAATAAAAGGGTTTTGTGGAACTCATGGTGGAAGCATAGCTATTATCACGTTTCTTTTATTTAATTGGGGGTGAAGTGATAAAGACGACTGAAAGGCGAAATGACGACTGAAGGACGAAATGACGACTGAAGGGCGATGAAGGGTGAGATTTCCGATACAAACCGACGAGTGACGTATCGTTTTCCGCACTCGTGAAAAATGGGCACCATCCGATTGGCTCTCGGCTTTTTCGATCAGCTTGGGGATGAAAATTTATTTTGCGCCTTTACGGTGTGTAAATCTCAGTGGGTATATAGGTGTAATTGTAAACAATAGGCAAAAATGAGCAGAAACACATTATCTTGTACTGTGTTACTTGAGGTTTTTTATTTTTTTTATTTTTACAGCTTGAGGACAGAAAGAATTTCTTCTAGGAACGCTTCCAGAGGAAAAAATAAACAGCAATAGATAAGCTGCTTCTCTTGGCCTGGCCTCTTGATTAATTGAAATCCAGGTCACTCGTCTGATTTTCTTCGCCTCTTCTTTTGGAATGAGTTTAATTTACAACTTTGACTTTGCTGTTAAAAGAGTATTGCTGTTAAAAGAGTATTTTTAAATTATAGTTTATATATTCTTGGCCTTATTCAGAACCCTGGTCTATTGTTACTTAAACGCTATGTGCCTCTAAGGCTGGATTACAGAAATGTTTTTCGGCAAAGGGGCCCGCTGACTCTCTAGTTCTTTCATTCCCATTGTTGTTGTCACAGTGCTTAACTGGAACCTTAAAGGAACATTCTTGTGTGATAGATTATGTGGGAGGGCACGGGTCACGGAAAACCATAACGCATCCTTACCCTTGGTAGAAATAGCTGTCGTAATTCAGTCGTATTCTTATAAATAAGCTATCAAACATGTCAAATGACCCGTATGTCCGGATCTCCGCGCGCAATTCCGCAGTGAAAGCTGACGTGTGCAGTGCAGGACGGGATGACGTGAGCCGGTTCGAAAGAAAACCATTCACATTGCACTCAAACGGCTCTTTTGACTATTCCGAGAACGTGAATTGAAATCGCGGACTCCAACCAAAAATAAATGGGAAATTATGACGAAGGAGAAAAAGGAAAAGTTTTTTTCTGATAATCATTTTAGTACTTCTCCAATATACGCCCTTCTTTAATATGCTAGTATTTGCTCTATTAGGTTGAAACGAAATTTTCTAAATTTTTAGCACCTAGTATTCATTTGATTAATTGCTTATTGATCACTGCGGTCGGGCCGAACAGGAAAAAATATGGCTTCCTTCCGTGACGTAGGTACCTCCTTGCGCTCAGTCCAGTAGACCTCGCACCAAAGATTTCCCGTCCGGCCCTTCGTCTCAGTCAATAAGTAAATATTATTTAAGTCGAGCGGTAACTATAGATTTTGGTGCAAGTATTTTCTGTACTTTCCTTGGTAACTAAAGTTACGTGGTGGTAACAAATGTGGAAAATAAATTTGAGGAGTACTCCACGGGTGGAAGTTCCTGTGAATTTTTTCCTTCTGCAGAGGTTAACCACAAAGTAAGGCCCAGGGCATTTGAAACATGGATTAAAAGACCATGTGGTCTTGAACAGGGGCCCAGAATACATGTTAACTAATTTATGCAAATTCAACCTGCTTTGGTTATTATAAGTAGCTAGTCATTGTACTCCTGAGGACCAGTCTGAATACAGCACTTGTTCGGACACGAGGAAGTCTACAGTTTCACGGCCAGTTGGAAAAAAAGAAACATTCTAAGAGGTATCTAAACTGCTTTGTTCTTATCTACTCTCGTTGAAATTTTTCCAATCAGTCTCTTGGTATATAGGAGATCCTTTTGGTTGAGGTAGGCCGTATAGAGTTTATTTTGTTTATCAGCCACATGTCTTCAAAACAATCAACGCTTGATAGTACGTCGTCACAATGAATTTTCTTTGACTACTCTCGATTCAGTTGCAGACAGGAAAACCGCAAGACATTCGTCAAATTGTATTTTTTTGTTCGTCTTCGGAATCTTAAATTGATATTACCTAGAGCTCTAGGTTGTATGATCGCCCAGATTCGATTCTTAAATTGTAAACGTCGTCCATATGCATGCATAAAGCGGCTAGAAAATAAAAACTTGCAACTGCTATCGCAAAAGAAAAAAAGTGGTCTGACGTTTTCAAAAATGTGACAAAATTTCGATCAGTTACCCAGACAAAATGTTATAGTTTTCTAAATAAAATAGTAGACGTCGGTTTTAGAAAGCGAAAACTCCTAAAAATATACTTCATCCATCAAATTTGCATATTGTCTCCCCACAGTCTAAAGGAAAAAACTTTGTCCCTGTAAGAGCCTCAATTTTGACCTTGCCCTTGCAGAGCACTTAGGAAAAAAAACATTAAACTAAAATACGTCAATACTGTCGGACAGGGAACGTTATGATAAAGATCTTTATAAACGGGTAAGCCTTGAACGGAAAATGTAATATGCATGTAGTGTCTGATATGGATAAATAATGACTTAAGTGTACGTCCACAAAATTAAACAAAATACTCTGCTCTTCACGGCAGAAATATGTTAAGCAATTTTTAATATGCTTTTCTCACGGCTCTACCATTACGTGATGACGGCCGACTTTAATGGGACCCGTTAGCAAAATGTCGATCGTCTTAAAAATAATTACCTGAAGGGACAATTTTTCACCTGGTCTTTTTATAAAACCTGGTCTTTTTATAAAGACACGTGCCAATCACACACAAAGTCGTCGGTAAAACCAATACGCATAATGAAAACTAAAAAGAAGATAAAAGTAAATAAACAGCGTGTTTGAATTAATTTTCTACAAGTTTTTGGCTGATATTCCAATGAAAGGATTTAGTTTCTACGGAGTCCGTCTTTCGTTTGTAATCCATTATTGGCGACCTCGTCGGGGTCAACGATTCTAAAATAAATTGATGTATTTATTCTTTTGCTCGTTCCTCGTAATTTTTCATTTTAAAAATCTATATTGGAAAACTTCAAGTGTGAATCAACCAAACTGGCGTTCAAATATTAGAAAGACGATTTGTAAATGTTGAAATAATTTCCGAAACACGTATTAAGACCATTTCATTTAGCTGTCTTTTACTCGTTCGTAGAGTATTCTAATAAAGGAAAATTTAGAGTGATTCTTTCATCATTGCATTGTAATTTATGTATCCGAATTAATCTGAATTTCGTTTTCATCTGCTTATTTGCAGCCCTCGAGCACTTTAAAACTGCTCCACTGACAAGTCACTCGATAGTTCCCTATGAAAGACTACGTCATTTGCTAAAAATTCACCCTCTCGAAGTTTCTTTTACTTTGAGTTACATTTTTCCCGATTCCATACCAGTCTCTCAATTTTTTTTAAAGTGAGTATTTTTTTGATGCAAATGCTTCAGGAATACTTTCGCAATAAACAACACCACTCTTGGTTATTTTGACGTAGACATGCATGATGGCTATTGCGGGCATTGCGTGCTGATCTTTCTATATTATATGTCGTATTGAAGGTTAAAACCATCATGTGCTAATCACTTGACAGTTTGCAAATTTTTCGACGCGACACAGTCAAGCGATTCATTTTCAATTCGACTAGCTTATTGATATTTTCAGTTTCAGTGTAAAACAGTGATATGGATTCTTTCGGAAAAGAAGCTTTGGAAGCTCATAATAAATTTCGCGCAGCTCACCAAGTGCCACCGCTGACATGGTCTACCACCTTGGCGCGAGATGCTGAGGTTTGGGCAAAGAAAATCGCAAAAAAAGGTCGCCTTGAACACGACGACACAAAAGACGGAGAAAATGTATTTATGGTGTTTGGACGCGAAATTGACGGCACAGATGCTGTAAACAGTTGGTACAGCGAAGTCAAGGATTATGACTTTAGTAAACCTGGGTTTCAGTCAAACACCGGTCACTTTACGCAGGTTGTGTGGAAGGGCAGTAAAGAGCTGGGCATTGGTAGAGCTAAGAGTGTCGATGGTAAAGAGTTTGTCGTCGGTCGTTACAGGCCAACAGGAAACATGATGAGGGCCTTCGCGGAGAATGTTTTCCCGTCCAAAGTACGTGACACTTATGAGTGCTTCGAGCGTTTGATTCAGAAATTTTTTGCTTTGCTGCTTTGTTTCAAGTTTTTTGATATTGCATTAAGTAGTCTTTAATCAGGCGTTCCCTCTTTTAGCGCACTGACATGGTGGCGCATCTCTTTGTTAAGGGTCTCGTGAGAGAGTGCTGTATATTGTTGCTTTTCGCCGAACGCCAATTGTACGTTGTGCCGAATAATATGTGTTGTTGTTGCAGGATGGGCCTGTCACAATTCCTGAGAGGGAATCAGCATCTAAAAAGGGTTCTGTGCCTGTGTACCAGCGGCAGAAACATGAGGAAAGACCACCGAGAGGAGTGGAGACGCGGACAGAGGAAAAAGTAATGCAATAAATTTTGATCTAAATTTAACATAGAATTTAATACCATATACATACATGAGTTTTGTTATTCGCTATATAAATTCTTGATTTTGAAATTTTCAGATTTCAAGGTAGTTATCTTTCCTTACCATTACAAGTTGAATTTCATTCACGCCAGTACTCTAAAATCAAAGACATTTGGATAAAAGTACTCTTAGAATCTACACGAATTATCAAATTACAATAGAATGATTTGAAAAAAGACATCCTTGTCAAAAAATACACAAATAAATAAGCCACACATGGCTCAAGAAAGCTTTTCCAGTAGTTGACTGTTTTTGGACGCATTTTTTATCACAGACCATTACGCTCCCAGATGGTACAAAGAAGACTGTTGTGTCCACCGTAACTGTGACCTTAAAAGGAAATGGTAAGAGTGAATCACTAAAACTATGGATTTAGCTCTTGGGTTTCTGCGACATGTTTTTCTTGCCTCAAGGATCACAGAAGATCTATGTGGAGATCTATGTCAATGTCATCTTTTTCAAATGACATTGCATATAGTGGCTATTTTGTGGCTAATTTTTTTTTTCTTGTTAAGATCGAGGTGGCTATTCTGAGGAAACCGTGACAACAGTATCGGGTGAGGAGTTCAGAAACTAATTAATTCTTCAAGATCATTAGATGAAGTAGCTGAAATGCAGAACTAGGGGGCTAATTAAACATTAAAAGATAGTGCATAAGATTTTCATATTGGACAATTGTCTTTCCCAAAGTAATCATTAACAAGAAAGAAGAGCGAACTTGGCTTCTGCTTGCATGTTTATTTTACCTATCGCTAATCCTAGAAACGCTGCTTTCTTATTAAGTCACGAACGCCTGAAGCAAGCTACAAGTACTCACCACACGCTGCGTCTACTATTAATACCTTTTTTACAAAATAGGTGGAATCGACTTGCACTATCTTGAACGAAACCTATCATGGACAAATCCACGATACAATATTCATGAAACTTACACCATTCAATGACTTTCATCAAAAGTCTTTTCTTAGTCATACTACATCGTAATATTACAAACTTGACTGGAGCAGAGGAAAGTGAAGTGTTTGTGAAAAAAAGATTAATTGCCCGTGGGAAAAAGATATAAATGGCTGAGCAAAAGATTTCAGACCACAAGAATGCTTGACATGTAAAAAAACTTGGCTCTTCCACTTTAACGGATCACTTACTTATTCGCAGCTGTTGCCACCTGAAGCTTGTGATTTAGAGCTGCACGCACACACATGAGAAACACATAAAAAGAAAGTCCAGATACAAATCCGGTTTCCCAATCATTCATACATAAACAATTATAAAATATTTTTCTTTCTTCTCGTAACAAATCGCAGAGACCAGAAAACAAGACAAGTTTGCTCGAGACATGAGAACAGCACTTCCTCAAGGTTGTAACTCTATTTTGAGTTTCTTTATCAAAAGCAAATGGCGAAAATGAATCATGCGTCTTTAAGATCACAGATCGTTTTACGCAACCATTGACTCAGTTATTTATTAATTCATTCATTTACTGACTCAGTCTCTTACTAATTCACACGTTCACTCATTCACTCACTCACCCATTCACCCATCCGCTCACTCACTCACCCACCCCTCCCACTCACTCGCTTACTCACTCACTTCCAAACTCACTCACTCACTCATTCAATCACTTATTCACTCACTCCCTCACTCACTCATTCATTCACTCACCCACCCCACCCACCAACCTACTCTCTTACTCACTCACCCACCTCACCCATTCACTAGTTCACTCACTCCCTTGCTCACTCATTCATTCACTCACTCACTCACCCACCCCACCCACTCACTCACTCACTCACTCACTCACTCACCTACCCCATTCACTCGCACACCTACTTCCTTATTCACTCTCTCATCCAATCACTCGCTCACTCGCTTACTGACTCACTCATCCAATCACCCACTAATTGTTCTATTACCCTAAGTTGAGCTTGGAGTGCGGTTGCAAATGAATACATATCTTTGCGTTTTCATGTAGATTCTCCGCCTACTCAAGATCCAAAGCCTTCTAAGAGTTGTTCAACTGCAGGTAAAGACATTTAATTGTGTTATTTCTGACGCAAATCTGTACAGTGTAAATTATTCCGATATCATTTTCCTTTATGCTGAGTGTAACTAGTTTTTTTACCCAATTTACTCAAGGAAACATATCTCAATAAAAAATTATTCACTTCTGATGAAAAGGAGTAGTGTATCCGGCTTAAACCGTGGACTCACCAAAGGTGTTTATTTTTGAGAAAAATTGTACAGATGAATCACTCCTTGGGTAAACCATAATCCTCTGTGGTGCGGAATGAGAGTCTTACTTAGAGGGTCTCAGTGAGGTAAACCATTGGCCGTAAAAAAGCAAAAAATTTGGCCGTTAGGCGAAAAAATTGAAAAGGTTTTTCGTTTAAATGTAACAGAAAAGAGGGAAAATAGCCAAAATTTAAACCGTTAGCCATAAAGACACTCTACTTAATTTTGTTCATTCCAATCTTTGCCATGAAAACTCGGTTTGTATGTTTATAAATTGAGAGCACGTCTTAGTCTTATCTTCTTTCTTTAAGGAGGACCGAAAGCCCCCAGCTCTGTGTCACAAACGGGTTTTGCAAAACAGGCCCTTGATGCTCACAACAAATACCGCACCAAGCATAAAGTGTCACCACTGACATGGTCGGACGAGATTGCAAAGGAAGCACAGGCCTGGGCCGAGAAATTGGCACGTGCACGTAAACTGCAGCACGCTACGCAAAAGGAACGTAAAGGATATGGTGAGAACATCGCCATGTTCTCTGGCAGGTTTGAAACAGCTGCTGATGAAGCGACAAATATGTGGTACAGTGAAGTCAAAGACTACAGATTCGATAAACCTGGTTTCCAAGGCAACACTGGGCATTTCACGCAAGTGGTGTGGAAGAAGAGTAATGAGTTGGGAATGGGTAGGGCCCAGACCGCTGACGGGAAGCTTACGTACGTGGTGGCAAGGTACAATCCTGCAGGAAATTTGCTCAATCATTTCCAAGAAAATGTTTTTAAGGGATGAGAAGAGGAAAATTTAATTTTAAAGTGCATAGCATTTGTAGATCATCATTGCCGATCATCGGGGTAAAAGTAATAAAAAAAAAACAACAAAACGATCAAGCAAAGAGGAGCAAGAGTAGCTATAAAGGATAAATAGAAAGATAAATTTTAGACAAAACCACCAACTTGGTGTTTATTCTCTGTATGTTGATAATAGATATTGGGATAATTAAAATGATATTATGAAGCTATCATTTTAACAAGAAATGGGTTTTTACTTAATCATTGTAATGTGGGAATTAAGAACATAATAGTGGCCACAATTTAAATTAATCTGAAAAGGTATAGTCTTTCCATAATAATAAAATGAAAAATCCTCGAATAATGGAGGTATAACTCTTAAAAAATAGATTTTCTACCCTTAAGCTCAATCAGTTTATCATGGCTCATTCATATAAACGATAATATGAAGTTATATATGTTATATGTTTTAATCAGTAATAATGCCAAAAGGGGTGAAAATGCGAGGAAATGAATTAAGGGCAAATACACTTTCTTGGGAAGAACATGAGCTTTACCGGATTTCATTAAGGACCAAAAATTCATTTAAAATCTTTGTGGCTGTGTTATGGCATTAGCCATAAGTTATACCTATAGGATAACTTTTGAAATAATGACAGATTTAATCAATAAAATACTCAGGGAGTTAGTTTACTTTTGTACTGGAGTGAAGGAGAAAATAAACTGCAGACTGAAATTTGTACGAGTTTGAACATCATCATTTGTGTGAATTTTTCGAAACAGAGTGCTATTTTTTTAAATACAGCCGACGAGAATTTTTGAGAACAACCATCTTCACCCTCCTATTAAGCTTTACAAGTTGAAATGAGACCCTCTTACACCCTAATATCATCATGCATTTTCTCCTCACTGTTCTATGCATTTCCTATGAAAGTGACTGAGAGAATTTGTTTAACAGTCAAGAGCTTCCTTAGATGGCGATCTTTCTCTCTGTTCTCACGACCTGGGATACTGTAAGGTGAAATTTAGATGCGAGTCACTCTAAGGGATTGAAGGATTAAACAAGAAAAGAAGCGGCTTTTTATTAAGCCTTGTTTTATAAGTGCTTCAGTACCCTGCTCTAATCTCTGTAATCTTGGCTTGCTTTGCGTAGAAAGGACTGCATTGACTCTAATGACCCGTTTGATGGATAAGGTAGATACATCAAAATAAGTAAGTGTGTCCTGAAGTTACCTCAATTGAAGAGGTCCAATCTCTTAGCCGTCCATATAATTCCCAAGCTCTAAATAGCAATTCTCACTTGGATCTATTTTGTATTTCCTTTTGAATTGGTCAAGAGAATGTGGCGTTATATCAATGTTGCACTCCTATGCTGATATATTTGTCTAATTTCGTCGCCTTTCCCCCGTATATTTAATGAAACTGGACGGAGAAATCAATTACACAACTTACTGTAGGTAAAGTTTTGACGACGATTGACGGTATTGACTTCGGCGGTTAAAAATATCTTTAAATGTTTTCTATTGACATACATGGGGCGCGAATTTATCAATAAGTGCTTTCTGCTAAATTAACTTAAGCTCATCAACGCTTGCGGCCTCGACAAAAAGCCAACCAACAATATGTTATTGTAGAAAGGAGAAAGAAAAATAAAAATCACAATGAGGCCCACGCATCCACAGACAAAAACATTGAAAGTGTTTATGCGTTTCTAAGAGGGTTGTTTTTCTTCCATTGAAGCCGAACTGAATAAAGAAGTCAATGGGCTGACGTCAGTTATTTACAAGATCCTCTAGTGTTTCAAAAGAATTCCGGATAAACGTGGATTCCTTTACAACTTAATTATAAGTGAAAGGACAGAAAAACGTATTTGTGAGGTCACGTTTTAGTTTCCGTTCAAACTCTTTGTATTAAATTTTTCATTCGTTGAGTTCTAAAACTAATACGAAGTTACTTGACGGTAATTAACCCTAGCCTGATGCTAATATATTTAACCTTGAATGCGGAAAACAAACAGAACAGCTCGCCCAGGCAACTCAGTAATTCGCAAACTACTTTGCGTGACTTTAAAACTTATTAAGACACAAGAAACATCGACACAGCTGTGTCACATCTCCTTTGAAAAAAATCTCTATTAGCGCAGCTCGTTCTCGCTGTAAGTCTATTATCACGCATTTATACTTTTCGCTTGAGCAGTCTTGGTACGTGATTGGCACTTTGTTATGTATTGTTGATTTGCATTCACGTTAGGTAAATGGAATGACGAGGCTAGAGGCGAGCACTTAACAGCGCGCCATTTCATTCCATTGTTACTTAGAAGGTCGCACTAATAGGGCTCAGTTTGACAGAAAGAAGCGATAGAAAGTTTGGAAACCAAACGGACAATAGCCAAAGAAAAGGTAAAGAACTAAAATATAAGCATTTGACCAATATTAGTTAAATGAAGGCTCATTAATAGATTTTGATGTGAAAACAAAGACGTTAAAACTTTTTCTTCTTCAGTAAATTTAATTTGAGATATTAAAAAACCTGAAAGTTTCATATGTGCAGGACGCGTTATCAGACGCTCTATACAAAATGCATTTTATGTTTACTTAGTATTGGGCGTCTAAGACATATTACAAGCTTTTCCAAATCTGACATTGCGGAAATCACGTTGGTAAGATAAGCTCACTTGAAAAAATTCACCTCATCACAAGGGTATGAACAAGACAGCGAAACGTGATAACAACGCTGACTCGTTATGCAGGAAGGAAATCTTTAGTATTCTCGAATGATGTAAATATACTAATATACGACACCCGATTTTTCTGCGTAATTACTGATAAGGATTAACAAAAGAGGAGATTAAATGTTTCGTTTCGACCCGCTCCATCCTTATTACGTCTCGTGACATTTACATGATACAAAGAAACATAATTTACGCTGATCACGACCGAAGCTGTGAGACACATCTTGAATTGAGAGTGGTATTCATTAGTTTTGAAGAATCAGTAATTAGCTCGAATGAAGTTGACCAATTGATTTTTCAATTAATAGACCATTTTCCCTACTGAGAGTGGACGCCGTCAGAGGCCATCAAGTAAGTAAATAAGTAGTTTGGTTTACCTTAATTGTGGTTAGAGGTATTGTTTTTAAAATACCTTTCAACAAGAACTGCACTGAGAAGATCAAAAGATAGTGAAAATCATGCGGACCAATATAAGTTTTAAGTAGTTATGTTTTAATCGAGAAGTCGAATACTTGAAAAGCACAAAGCTAATTGATTCAGGAACCAATAGAAAAAAGATTATTGAAGCACAAAACTCCCGATGCTTCAAAGCAAGAGTCGTCCTTCTTGCAACCATTTTGGTTGAACATCAAAATCTTCACGATATTTTTACTATACTTTGAAGCCCTCGTGCTTTTAGCATTAGACTGGAATTTTTCTTTGAGCGACACTATGAGGATAAAACTTATTCACACTACTATTTTGATAAGAAAAGCCATACTCTTGCTTCAAATTGAAAAAAAGATCACCACACGTTGCTCGCTTTAACCTGTCAGGCCGTAACCTCGGTACTCAAACAAAAAGATCACCACACGTTGCTCACTTTAACCTGTCACGCCGTAACCTCGGTACTCAAACTCTCCATATCGTCCTCCGTACAATTCTTTTCAAGAGGAGAATTTGTTAAACAATAAAAGCTTCTAAGGTTGGCGATCGTGTCCCTTATTCTCATAATCGTAACGAATTATTCAGCAGTATTACTGTGAGGAGAAGTTAAATGCTGGTCACTACATGATGATACCTAAAAAAAATGACTAATTGCTCCCAAGTTATTGTCATAGCTTGCAGCAATCTGACGACTCAACTCACAAACTGTTAACTAAGTGCTATTTTAAATAAATTCATCAACTTCACCAAAAATATTATCATTCTTGAATTACCTTATCTTAAGAATAAGCACGTTTAAAGAAACCAAAACTTTGACAAAAGAACCCCTCACTCTCCCTTCCATGGCCAATCTCTCTAAGAGCCCCCCGTAAACGTGGAAGTAATTACTATCCATGCATGCAAAACAAAAATTGAATACTTACAAAATTCTGCTGCTACGCTGGGCAATGAAAATTTTAAATTCTTCCAAAGTAAATCAAAGTGCGGTGATCCAGCGACAGGTGACCCAGCTTGATGCTATCGCGATATCCTAGTAAATATTCCTCAGCAGAGACCTGCCCAACGGGGGGTAGGGTGTTTACATTTCAATATTATTTATATGTCTTATATTTCATAACTATTGCCTAAGCTAGAATGTTTACATCCTGACGGTACAGGGTAAAAGATGCCTGACAAATTTGGTAAAGAAGCGCTTGAAGCTCACAACAGATACCGGTCTCTCCATCAGGCTCCTCCGCTGAAGTGGTCAAGATCTCTAGAAAAGGACGCGGAAAAGTGGGCTAAAGAGTTGGCTAAAGACGGGAGGCTAAGACACGAAGATACTGATGATGGAGAGAACTTGTATTCCGTATCCGGCAAGAGTGATGTCACCGGAGGAGAAATCGTGGATCGGTGGTACGCAGAAGTCGACAAGTAAGGACATATTAATTAATATTTCCGTTCGACATTAATTCAAGTTGTTCTTAAATGCGATTAACATAATGCGATTAGAATATTAGTAATTAAGACCTCACAAGGATCATGGGAAAGGAGGGGGGCTAAGCTCGTTGACTGTTACGTGTATGATGATCGTTTCGGGGACAATGACACACTAAAAACGTATAATGATATTATAATCTAACTGAGGTCGTGACTCGCCGAAATCTTTCGTGTTGGAATCCTAACCGCTATCTAAGATACGGCTTTGTATTAATTAAATTGAACTTGGCTACTTTTGATCACAAGTCACTGCAATCAATTTATTTCTAAGCCATGAATATCTCGTCTTTCTTTAACAGCTATGATTTTAGAAGCCCAGGATTCAAAAGTGGCACGGGCCACTTCACACAGATTGTGTGGCAGGAGTCAACAGAACTGGGAGTAGGCAAGGCCAAGGGTAGCAACGGGAAAATTATTGTCGTGGCTCGATATCGACCACCAGGAAATGTCATTAATCACTTTCAAAACAATGTTAAGCCAAAGGTAATGTCACTTAAATGTAAAAATATTTTTCGTTCTTCCTTTGAGTCAAGAGCATTAGCGTTATTTTTTTATAAACGCATAAATGTCTCAAGCAATGCAGCATAAATAATATTGAGTTAATTTAGTTATCTTTGTTCTATGCAGCTGGGCAGCGTAGTCAATAGCAGTTCTAGGGAGAGGGATTCGAGAGATTATTCTACACGGCTGGAACCAAGACGAGATTTTGATGACTCGAGAAGATCTCCCTCTCGGCAAGAAAAAACTGAAACAGTAAGGGATAAGGGGATGAATTAGGGATAAATAACGAAGTTAAAAATGGTTGAGGGAGTACTGGAAAGAATATTGGATTTAAGGGGTGAAATTTAAAGTAGGATGTAAGTTATGTGAAAATGATAAGGGAGTAAGAGACTTGACCTCCCTGGTTAATAAGTTGTTAAAGTATGCAAACAAAAGCATCGATAACTTCAACAAGAGGAAAGAAAACAGAATAAGGCTCACTACAATACACAAAGAAGCAAGAGGAGGATAGAGTTAAAGATTTAACTCGCTCAGCGTCTGTCTGCGTAACAAATGAGAGTGTAAAAAACCTGATGACGATGATATCAAGAAAGTTAGCAAGAGGGAGGAAGGGCAATTAAGTTTTCACCACATTTGCTCGATGAACGATTTCCAATTGAGTACGAAATTCAATTAGGCATCGTCTTGCTTAAGGTCAAGTGACCAAGGTGCATTTAAAACAAAAACAAAAACAAAACAAAGACAGGGGTGGGAAAGGGAGTAGGCTTTAGTGGGAATTTCAAACCATGGCTTTTTCACCCAGCAATTTCAATGTTCTTTGAACTAAAGAAAAAAAGGTTGAGGTGGAGGGGGGGGGGGGGTTTCTGTGAATTCCAAGCCTTAAATATTTCAGTGCTCTTTGAATATAGCAGTCTGGCCTTTTATTTTCAGGTTACTTATGATCGAGACGGGGTCAAAACCACAGTAACAAAGACAATCATAACAGATGGAGGAAGGGGAGGTCAGTTGATCACTAAAAAAAGTGAAAAAATATGCACAAGTTTCTGCCCATTTAGATAAAAAAAAGTTGATCCACGGCGCCATGTGTTTGAATTGAGGACAGGAAATTTAGTAATATAGCAGGGAGACAACCAGTGGCAGATCTAGGGGAGGGGCCTGGGGCGGCGCCCGCCATTTAGCTCAAGGTCTGGATCCGCCACTGATAACTATGAAACAAAATTTCTGCATGTGATCGAGCATCTGCGCTGACATTTAATTATTTTAAATCAAGTGCTTATCTATTATTTAGTTATCTAAATTGTTTATGTTCTGTTCTCAAGTTCCCTCCCCCCCCCCAAAAAAAAAAATCACGTCCTTACGACTATTTCTTTACAGACCCATTTGATAGATTTCCAAGAGATATGAGAAGAGCATTTGACGACGGTAAGATTCTTTGAGTCTTTTTTTTATCTTAATCCCTTTTTATTATATCGTTAGTATATCATTTCACCCAAGTCAACTATCCTGGGGCACAAATTGCGTGCGATTTTCGAATGCCTATAGCTAGTATTTTTTGTGCCCTCTTGTTTTTTGTTACCTATGTCATCAGATTGCCCTCTTTCTCATTTCTACTATGATCAACTCAGACTTATTTTTCTCTACAGATCCTTTCAAATATAGAAAGGAGAGATGGGAGCGAAACGGTAATTTCATAGATGTCTCATTAGAAGTTTTCAAAGAAGATTAAGAGAAGAAATTACTGAGGAAACAGATCTACTAGTTTGCAGCCTACAAACTTGTAGATCTGAGAGGCCCCGCATAGTTAAATCTATGAAAGAGCTAGGGGCCTCGCTCCAAATTCATATAGACCAATTCCAAACCGAGTGCGTAAGGGAAAAATTCCTCGTGCAGAGGTAAACAAATATGCTCCTATTTTAAGGCCTCGTTAAAATCAAACAGGGTTATCTCGAATCTACACTGAGTAACAAGGCTAGGTTTTAAGAACGTAAAAAAAAGGACTATGCAGAGTTTAAACGGATAACCTGTGACCCTTTTTGCCTGTATCGAGAGCCTGAAAATTATATCATTATATCAAAGTACCATCGATTGAAATGATACCGACTCCTTAAAAAAACATGTGTTAGGCTTAGTGACTGCTTCTTGACCAAATGGTGAATATTTTCGTTTAACTAATGTCGCACTTGTTTACGTTTTAATTCACACATCTCAAATGGTTGTACTCTTCACAAAAACAGACCCTTTCAAGGATAGGAAGGACACGCGGGAGAGAAAATAAACATTTTTGCATGACTGAAGGGTATAATGTCTTGAAAAAAGAAGAAGAAAAAAAAATTTCTACAAGTCAATCTATGAGGAAGGAATAGCAGTTACTGGAAAGGATGAGTGGAGAAATAGCTTTGACAGAAATACGTTTTTGCAATTATTGATTACTTTGAGTGACAAGAAGAAGTCCCAAAGCACCTTTTGATAAAGTAGTCGGATAACATCTGCCATACACACAGTCAGGTTGATAATTCTGTACCATGTACCCCTGGTTTCACAATTTTCGTTTATCAGTTCAAGTTACGGAAATTATTAATTGTTAAATTGTTCAATTGTTCATTTAGCTCAGCCAACGTCTTATTCACCTTCATGGAGCAGTCAAAAACCGAAGGAAACAAAACCAGGTAATTCCTTAATCTATTTTTTTAACCGTTATTTCAGGTTGAAATTTGCAATGTCCAATTTTTTTAAAGCTTGCTAACCATCAGCAGGGACCTCGTAGAACTCACCAACTTGAGTACGTTTTCTAGTATAAATCTTTTTTTTCGCGGAACAAGTTCAAAATCGACGAAAAATATTGATTAAAATTGTGTCATCCTTTTTGTTTTGCGACACCCCGTATGTGCATAAGACAGGGAAAGAATTCTGTGCTAACAAGTACGTTTGTAGGCGATCTTGTAATTCGTTGTTCCAAATAGTAAATGGAACATTAGACCCTATGGCGTAATAATTGAGTTCATGCACCTGACAAAAATAGCTATCATGCTTGCTCAACTAAGGGTTGGAATTTATTTTGACGCCCTCCTGAAACGCGAAGAACGCACTATCATGCGCGATTCCAAAATTGATCTGGAAGTATCAATCGAGCAACAAGTTGGTGCAACATGTACTTGTTCAATACATTGGCTAACCAATACATATCGCATAGTAAATTCAGCTAGCTTTATTTCTTTTAGCCGAGAGACCTACTCCTTCCGCTTCAGCTACATCATCTCCTTCAGGATCCTTTGCAAAACAGTCCATAGACAGTCATAACAAATACCGAGCTATGCATGGTGTGCCGGGCATGAAGTGGGCGGATGACCTCGCTAGGGAAGCACAGGCTTGGGCCGAGAAGTTGGCACGTGCACGTACATTGCAGCATTCGAGTAAGAGCGAGAGAAAGAATGCTGGAGAGAACCTAGCAATGTTTACGGGAAAGTTTGATTCTGCAGGAGAAGAAGCTACCACTATGTGGTGAGTAAAAACTTTGGAAAAGAGCAAATATCATTTCAAACTAGCGACGGCAAACAAAGAAGAAGGGAAATTAAATACAAGCTTTATGGGAAAGGACGAATTTTGCTCAACTGACAAAAATTGCAATGACTTTTAACTGAGGATATTGGCTTTGATATTAATAACAATTATTCCAGAAGGGCCATTGAGGGTGTTGAAAATAAAAATAAAAAGATCATTCATCAACGAATTTTATTTTACAAGAAACACATTTCCTGGCTTATCAATTGATTGCCTCGACAATTAAACTGTATCATTTAAAAAAAAAAAATGACAAACCTCACATCTGTAAAACGTTTCGACTAAGTGTCGAAAGTAATTAAAGATTGCATAATTTCGCTTGGCTTTGCTTTGTGAAAGCTCGCAAGCGTTTTACGACATCCAGACTTTTTTGCACGAATCTGCTTTATCGTCAAAAAAATTACATTATATATTCCTTTTTCTGATATATTATATTACTGTTTTCAAGACGGTTTGACTTCACAAAACTTTATCGAAAGGACCAATGGAAATGACGTCAGATAGTAAATTCAATTAACTCCTCTAATAGGTACGACGAGTACAAGGATTATGATTTCCGCCGTGGTGGATGGCAGGGAGGAACTGGACACTTTACTCAAGTAGTGTGGAAAGACAGTAAAGAGTTAGGAATGGGTCGAGCGAAAACAGGTGATGGTAGACTTACATTTGTGGTGGGTCGATATCGTCCTGCAGGTAACGTCATCAACTTCATGCAAGACAACGTGTTTCCAAGGCGAGGGCGCTAAGTAATAATGACTGAGCGTGACAAAATCACGCTAAAATTTAATTTTAAAATATGCATTCGCGTTGACTTTTTACAGTATGTAAATCTCAATGTTCATGACGACAATAATGTCTTCTCGATGGATTAAATCTACCGAACTCAGTTTCACAGTAAAACTAAGCCCCTCATAATATATTTTTGCGATTATTTCATTGATAACATTACTTGGCTAGACAGGCGATCAAACTCAGAGCACATAAATTCTACTAATTTCATTCGGAAAGTTGCATCTTCTTGCTTTTACGATTCGAACGGGTTAGCGTGATAAAGCAACAGAATATAGTCTTCAGATAACTAACGTAAGCTTACCTATTAAAACGGAGAACAACTTACCAATAGTTATGCCGGTTTCAGCATTGAGAAGGCCAGATAGAAATGTAAACCAGCTTCAAGCTTTCGCATTTTGTTTTGGTCCCAGACGCGCATGTACCTCGAGCAAGTAACTTTTATTATTATTCAATTATGCAGGCGGAAGTAAGAATCAACAACAAGGAGGAATAGAGTATGTTTGTTGCACGATATATATAAACAAAAAATACGCGGTTATTGCCAGTCCAGCAACATTTCATATCATGTAACCGGAGATATACAGAGGTATTTGATATAGTTCAGTTTTTGAGCTCTTGTGGTGTATAATGCAAGTACAAACCGTAATTAAAAATAAAAATATTTCAATAAATTCTCCTTGTCATATTGAAAGGAATGTAAATAGAGCAGTGTGGAGAACATGGATACTTATGCTAGCGTGTAAGGGGTTAAGAGATACTCTCCCTCACCACCCATCATCATGGACTAATGATAGGATTTGCCGTCGTTCTGAAACAACTGTGCCAAATTGCATTTACAATTAATCGGCGGATTCTCCAAGAATGGCACGAAATTGTTCTTTCTAACGACAGTACTCCATTTAAAGATTGTAACACGTTCGTTTCTTACGTTGCAACGATCAGTTTGAAGGTATCCCTCTGGGACTTGCGACAAAAAGCCCTCGCACAGTGGATTTAGAATTGTCAACTTAAAGAATTGCACCGATGGCGACATCAGAACAAATATAAAATCAGCAACTTTTTACACCGTTCCGCACAGTTTAAGTAGGTTATGTGAAATTGCTTCCGATTTCCCTTAGGAACGAAACATTATTAATGACGTGATCATTATGAAAGAAAAAAGGTTACAAATGAAAAAAAAGGAAAGAAGAAGAAACTGCTCGAAATGAAAAAAAAAGGAAAAAAATTTGAAAGAGTATAAAAAATTATAATCTTATTCTGAAAAGCTATTAACATGATCAAGCTGGAGAGGCGATTCGAGGGTATTTTTCTCGCGGAGTTTTTGTTGCTTTTAGTGGGAGTTTGTTAATTGATGCCGGAAAGGCAAATTCAGTATCAACCTGTGTTCATTTCTTCGACCTCACAAGATAACTTTTTCACTGCATTTGGTTGCACTGCACATGTTACTGCAGTCTGGGACATTTCTAGGCTAACTGATCTTTCAAGTCTATTACGAGGAGATCTGAAGCAACACTTCTGTCGCAAAGTTGCTTTGAGATTTCCACCATAAATACCATACATTATGGGATCCAACACAGCGTTGAGACAGATGAGCAGTTGGGACATCCTCCATAATGCACCTGGCTCGGCGATGTGAAAATACATCAAAGTTCGGGTGATCATAAATGGAGACCAACAAATCGCAAAGGCAACCGTAAGAGCAAAAAGTATCTTGGCAATTTTCTGGTGTCGTCTGTTAGATCTCTCCGCATCTCGTTGTGAAGGGACTGTTCTTCTTGAGCGAAGCGCAAGAAATATTTTACTTTGCGAAAATATCATATAGGACAGTGGGAAGATAAAGAAAAAGAAAGCATGCAGGCTGTAGAAAATCTGTCGACCTACGTCTCCCCACGTCGTATTATTGCAAACGAGTTCTCCGTTTTCTTCGCGAACCATCTGATAAAGGATTGCTAAGGGAACACATCCAATCAGGCAAACCCCCCAAATTATCAAAAGCCTGCGATAGCCTCTGTTCGTGAAATTTCTTGCTCTTGCATTTAAGGGGTCAGTAATGGCTGTCAGTCTCTCGTAACTGATCACCACAAGAGTGCTAATGGAAACACTGTAGCATGTCTCGACCAGAAACCCGTGAAACTTGCAAACAATTTCCCCTCCGACCCAACGATACAAAAATCCAATGCCGTTGAAGATTGTAAGGAACGTGAAAATGAGATCTGCTGTTGCTAAGTTGAGGACGAACCACATCAAAGAAGACCCTTTTCTCTTGAGGGTTTTGTAGCAGGTCACCATAACCCAACAGTTACCAACCACTGACAAAACATACACAACGAAGTAAAAGATGACAAATGCTATCACTAAACCTACGGGGAATTTGTCAATGTCAGACATGATGTTCTCTGAAGGAGTTTCGAGACTGAGAAGCCGCACTGTAAACCGTAGATGGACACAAACTCTGAATGAGCTGAATTTGGGTTATAAATTTGTTTACAAATGGCGAACGACTTAGCACTCATTATGGCACTTTCAACTAGTCATTGATAATTACGGGCTGACTCTATGGGTGTCCCTTGTTTCAAATAGATTAATTTTCATGTACAAAAATATTGGATAATTGTCGCATATATTTTGCGAAAATGAATTATTACTTGAGTGATAGATGGTACTGTCGAATTTAAATGAATTTCGGGAATTCTAAAAAGTTCCTTCCGAGATTTTAAGTTCTGGATTGACATTCACATATCTCTGTACACAATGTTATGTTAAAATTTTTTAATCTTTGTTTGTATGTAGGCGTGTTATTATCGTTAAGTATGAGAAATGAATGACTTCTTTTTCATCATTCTCATTCAAATCGACAAGGAATTGTACTCGTACCGTCACCAATTAACATTTTAACGATAGAAACTTCAATAGGATATAGAATTTGCATCCTTACGACGTCAAGTGTAAAGTTAGAGTATTTTTTTTTTGGTTTTCGCACCAGAAATCCTCATATTTTCATCTTCAGGTGTGCGGAAAATAACGCGCATTAATTATGAAACTGAAACGAACGAGAGATTAGATGCCACCTGCCAGCAGAGAGAAAAAACTTTCTTGGTGAAATGATTAGTTTTAGAGCAAAGGTTGGGCCTGTTGTCAATTCTAGAGGCACCACAGATATTATGATCTAGCGTCAAGGAAGCCGTATGACAATACTGATCGACGAAACACAGTACGAAATTCTCTTTGAATCATTCTATAGTCTGTTTTTATTCGCCTTAACGATTAAATAGCAGCTTAGATACATCATGAGTAATTTACTCATTGAGGAAAAGACTCCTGATTCCTAAAGGAAAACCGACGTGTGATCGAGGAGTTCATTATCTGTTAATTTTTTGACGTTCTCCTGGTTCGACCGGTCTTTAATGTCATAGACTGAATTTGTTTTGTTATAGCTTTAACAACAAAAAAAAACCCTAGTTGAACTATTTTAAAGAACCAAATAATTTTTTTAACCATACTTTATATAAATTACAAAGGAGCGTCTCCTAACTAACCACACCATTTACAATATATTTAACCTGGCCCATGCCCTCCTGAACATCTCGATATCTTTGAACGTCATCGAAACTCTATATTGTGGGAAAGCTTTTACAATAAACCATAAAAGCGCTATAAAGCCTTTTTAAACAGTCGGTTTGCCGGCCAGAACTACTAAAATTACTGAGTCACCAACTGCTTATGTTAGTATATAAAGCACTCTAGAAGGTTCCAGAAGCTTAAAAATAAACACTTTTTGTAACATTAAATCATTCTTGCATCAATTACTAGAATGTTCTAGAAAGTTCCAGAGTATTATATCAGAATATCTAAGCTCTCTAGAAAATTTCCAGAAGCTCCTTATTTACATAGCAAATTATAAATTGAATTTTATGTAGTTTTATAGTTCGATTATTGGACTGCAAAATTGAGCTGGAACTTGTCGCTGTCATTGTATGTTTCTCTGGAATCGACAAAAGCTAGAGCCATTAAATTAGGAAAGTGCGCGAAAGTCTTCCTTGATTTGTTTATCTCAACATAACTTGCTACCATGATTCCTAATTTCTTTCTTTTAAGCATTTTTCTTTGTTCTTCCATTTTTTTGGGGGGGCTAGAAATATAGTCTCTTAACGACGTTTCGGTCACTTTTGCTGGTCTCCTTCAGGTTGAATGTAAGATTCGCATTTCCACTTCTGAATGACACATTTTGAGTTAAATCATCTTATCTTTATTTGTTATGGTGATGGGACTGAATGGAGTCCAATTCATTTATGTTTAGAGAAATCCTGTATTTATGTAAAGATAGTAGTCACTAATTCTAGAATGTCCCATTTACTAACTGCTCTCTCCGTGGTCGTTGGGTGTACATAGAACTGAAAGAGTACGTCAACTAGATTGTGACGTTTTAAGTTCGCGCTTCCTTTTGAGACGTTCTTTGTCGAAGCAAAGTATGTTTTTTCCGTGTTTTCATAGCCTAATGTAATGACTCGAGAGGTTGGGACAATCATCGAAAATTATCGACCTCTCAAGTGATAGGACACCTGTCCAGTCTTGTTTATAACTGGTGAATAGTACCAGTTTCAAGCGGTAAACTTCCTCACTGTTCACAAGTTGAACCGGATCTATTTACGCTGGAAGCCCAGCTTGACACAAAATGTCAAGTAAAGCAAATTCGTGGCGTCTCAATAGCAATTTTCAACTTCTTACTGCTGATAAATTAGATTATGGATCATGGGAGGTTCTTATGTGTTACCCTAAACCCTAGGATTGTACCCTCTTAGGTTGGCCTTAAGATAGAGCAAATCAAAGGAAGTATTTCCACCATGGGAAACGATTAAAAGTCAGGCGCCTGTCTAATTTGCATTGGAGATAGACATTGTAATGGACCAAATTAAAAAATGTTTTCATTGGCTCACAATGAAATGCTGTCAAGAAATGTCCCTTAAATAAACGTTCGTAAATCAAAAGTAAATAAAAAGAGGGAAACAATTAAAGAAACTGAATGACATTGTCATGGACCGAATTCAAAAATGTTTTCAGTTAACTTGACTCACAATGAAATGCTGCCAAGAAATGTCCCTTAAAATAAATGTTCGTAAACTAGAAGTAAATAAAGAGACGGAAACAATTAAAGAAACTGCATTTCGAAATGACGAATCCCTCCGGCTAGAGATTTTTCCTGGATAAAGCTAAATTATAAAGAAAAATTTGAGAACCAAGGATCATGTTTTCACCCCGAAGCCAAAGGTAAGTTCTCCTATTACCAAAATTCAGCTTCCCTCATCCTGAGTCATTGTTAAATAAGCGCGTGTGCATGCGACTCGTTTCATTGAACAGTGTTAATGAGTCATGGCAGCGAGAGCAAAAACATTAAGGACGATTGTGATTGCAAACTGGAAGAGGTTTCACATTATCAAATTTCTTTCCATGATTCCATGCATATGAAGTTTGCGTATGCGACAGAAGACAGAAGAAGGCACTATTCATTTTGTAAGCAATAAGGCTCAATGTTTGTATATCTAGAACAACAAAATTTACAAATCGCGTAAAGAAAGGATCCAGACAGATAAACTGCGACTTTCAGCAATCGCAGAAAAGAAAAAAATCAGGCTTCGAAAGGGGCCTAAGCTGCTTCAGGTTTCCTTTCTGCAGTTGTTAAAAATGGATTACACCTCCGGAGGATCATTTCTTTGCTTGAATTGTAGATTTTGTTGTACTTGATCAATTATTCAAATTTATTTCATTACAAGTTGTTATCAAAATCTACAAATTCAGAAATTGCTTTTTGTTCCTCCCTTCTTCTTCCCTAAAAAGGTTAAGGGGGTCTTTCCTATGGGAGATTAAAGGGGTTTTTACTTTTTATATTTTAAGAATAATGATATTAATCACAACAAAAAGGTGCCTGCTGCGTCAGAATTTATATGTCAATTATGGCACTTTAAAAAAATGATGTCTTGGAAAGAATCTGCTTTAATCATCGTCGTTTCATTGCCAGGTTCACCTCGAAGTATGATTGAGAAGAATGGAACATTGGGTATATGCATTTAAATAGTCAAGCGATAAGAGCTGACAAAGCGAGTCAACAGTGGTTGGTTGAAGCGTACGCTATTGTGAGCACGACACGAATTAACACGAATAATGACAAGTGGAGAGTTACATGCAATACTTGTTCCATTCGGTGTAACCTTTTACTCTATAGTTTTCTTGCTGTCAGTTTTGGGAAATTTTATTGTCCTCTCAGTTTGTTACCGATCAATAAAAAGAAAGGTGGGTTCATTAAAATGGTTTATCGCTAATTTAGCTGTTGCTGACCTGACGTTTGTGTTCCTGTCTATACTGGACCTCGTTAGTTATTTATCACGCACATGGGTTGGAGGTCAGATCTCTTGCAAACTGCAAAGTTTTTTCATCGAGGCTTGCTACACAGTATCCATAACAACTCTGTCTACTATAAGCTTTGAACGACTCAAGGCAGTGGTCGAGCCACTTCATACAATAACG
This sequence comes from Pocillopora damicornis, assembly GCF_964200805.1. Taxonomy (NCBI): domain Eukaryota; kingdom Metazoa; phylum Cnidaria; class Anthozoa; order Scleractinia; family Pocilloporidae; genus Pocillopora; species Pocillopora damicornis. The sequence goes on from NC_142671.1 coordinate 21,107,634, forward strand.
ATTACTCCAGCGCGTATTTATGGAAAGCTTATCGCCACCTGGAGCATGAGTGTGGTTATAGCCTCGCCATTACTTTATGCCTACCAAACCCAAACCGATGCCAACGGGAAGGTTTCCTGCACCAACAACAAATTAGGAGATTTGGGAAGACAAGTCTATTATGGCATTCATACGATTTTCTTTTTCTTCGTCCCTCTAGTCTACATGATTTATGTCCAAAGAAAAATCTTCATATCTTTACGCTCGAGCACCAAGGTGTTCTCAAAGCAAAACAGTTTTACAACAGTGCGCTCTAAACGGCATCTCAAGGCGGCGAAGCCACTACTTGTTCTAACAATGGCATTTGCTGCCTGCTGGTCGCCCTTCATCTGTGTTCGAGGGCTCATTTACATTCATCTCGCAGATGAAGGTTATATCTGGAGAGCATCCCAGCTTTTAATTTTCTTGAACACGATGTTAGATCCAATTCTTTACGGTATCTATGGGGAACGTGAGAACTTCAAAGCAATTTTAAAACGTTTTATTCCATGTGCCAAATGTCAAACCCGTGCTCTGGAAGAACTCAGTCGGTCCACTCAAAGCCAAATGGCAACTAACAATGAGAAAAACTGTTACCCACGGCCAGGTCTGGTAATAGAATTATATGAATAGAAGTCAGTCCTACGCCGAATTAAACCAAGCAGTGGCACATGAGCCGCAGGCGTGTGCATCATCTGTGTTCTTTCCAAGTTTTGGCGTTTTCTACGATTTGTTACTACATAAATCTATGGAAACAGGAATCACGGAAACTATTTAAAAGACATGTTTTTTAGCTAATTTTGTAGAGAGGTTATTTGCGGGCCTCCAAAATATTTCAGGAGTAACCTTAGGAAACGAGCATTTTAGACATTGATCACAAAGTTACAATGAAAGTTACCAAAAGTATTTAAACTTCTTCAGATACATTGTTTAAGTTCTGGCCTTATAACCGCCTTTTTTTAGCTCAAAAATGGCTGCAGGCTTACCTACATTATCGGCACCTTTACATGGGCGATCCTGAATAATATCACGACCATTTTTGAAATTGTACAGCATTTTGAACCAAAGAGAGATAACCATTTTTAGATGACGTAAGTATTAGGCTTGTTCTTTAATAAATTTTGGGAAGGAGCAATCACAGACCGCGTAGTATCTAAATCAAGTCTTAGTATGAACAATCAATTTTGATTTTACACGAGGTTGAAGTTTTTAGAATGTAAAACCGCCATCTTGATCTTGTCTTCACTGTTTCCTGGATTTTTGGGCTAATAAGTATCAGTAAACCTCGAGAAAACACCACAGTCTCTATGACTCTTCAATCATTTGCCAAGCCCTTTTCACAACTGATATACAATTTTGAACTATAAATGAAAATTCTCGCCTTCTTTTTTTGAAGGGTGACTCTTACAGTAACTTTACAGCACCATTCTTAAACTGCGATCGATAGAATTGAAGTCATCGTCACAAAATAACGATTAGCATTATTTCCACTGCAGAATCAGCTGATTAAACAAATTAATAGAACCTAAATAATAAGTCTCCTTTGATGCGTGTGTTTCATCACCGCAATGTGCATGTTTCAACTTAGATGCGAAGCCAGCATAACTGATGCGAGTATGTGAATGATTCTTTTTCAGCTGGCACAGTATTGAACTAACCGGTCAGTTTCCTTGTTGTCTAGTTTTTTCCTTTTCAAATAAGCGCACTCAGCTGGAGACAGGTTTGGGTGGTTTTAGAACTGGTACGTCGCGATATTCTGAACATATTTTAGCGTCGACGTCATGGAGAATAACTTTAAGTGGAATAAAACTAGGAAAGGTGGAAAAAATGTTTACGAGGCAAACCAACCAGAAAAAAAAAAAAAAACTAAAAAGAGAGAGAGAGACAGACATTCACATGAATTGAATCCTCTGTCTGCCGGGATATTTCATTAAGTCTTTCACAGTCTAAAATAGAAGATGACATGGGCAGCTTGTCTGCCCTCTCACGAGGTGAAAAATTTCATCAAAAAAAAAAAAAATAATAAAATACAGATATAAATATGTATTTATAATAAAAGATATTCCAGCACGGTCGGTGGCAGTCGCTATTTCACGATTATCTGATCACTTCAGACAGAAAATTTAACGTCTACATGCTAAAGTCTCTTCAAAGCACAAAAAACCATCTAGTTAATGCACTACATAAAAAGGGGCCAAATGAAGTGACACTCAGTGGAAACGCCATTCAATGAAAGGATTTGTATAGCATATGTCAGCCATACAGATCAGTTGGGTATAGTATAATCAAAATGTTTATTCCGAAAAAAACCCCTGATCAGTTAAACTGTACAACAGCAATTGAGTCGAATGGAAATTTTACTAAGGTAATTGGTCAGGATAATAAGGAGAGTCTTTTTGCCCGGCCGCAATTTTCTTTTCGATACGATAACATCGACATATACATAACTTTGACACCTGCCAAACGGAATTGAAAGTAATAACATCAAACTGGCTAATTTAAGCGATGGAAAACGTGTTTAATCGATTTGCTATTGGTTTCCGTTTTGAAAATGTTCGCTTTGAATGCGGTGCGAGTATCTTAAACCAACAAAGACGAGAATTTAATTTTTAAGTAAAACAAAAACAAAGCAATTTCAGACAAATCGAACTTTTCTCTAGGTTATTATATAATGAATTGTTCAGAAATATATCCCCAAAAACGTCACCCGAGTGCACCATCCTAAGGCTGCAGTTTTTCACCCGCAACGGAGTCAGAGTCGTAAGAGTGCGCATCCGACCAGGTGCGTAAGTGGAGTCATAAGCTTAACGAAACAGAATCGGAATCAGAAGAATCATTCTCATTTTTTTCCGATTTCGCTGAAGACTGCGACTTTTATGATCCAGTAAAAACTAGACTGTTAGAGTCGCAGTCAGGAGTGGAAGAACGAATCAATCATTGAGATATTTTGATCAATTTATTCTTGGGCTTACACTTGTGACTATGACCATCTAGTTTTCACTGGATTGTATATCTGATGGAGTGGTAAGTGGCATCAGTAGTTTTCTTTCGATACCGTCAGGTTTGATTTCCATCAGATCGTATCACTTAGTACATCTGATTACGACTCCGACTTCTTCGTAAGTGAAAACCAGCCTTATGCCCTTACGCTTTCGGGAGGTCATTTAGAACACTGTAGATTTTCTTAAAGCTCAGGAGCAAACCTTACGAAAACACATAATTGATTAGGAGGAAAGTGGACCCCCATTGAAACACGTTCGGAGGACGGCAAGCATTTGACTGACATGGGAAATTTCATCGATTATCGCTTTTGAATCAAGGCTAAATTTTCCCCCAAGAAATAAAAGAAAGGAAAAAGGCTCATATAATAACAAAGTGTATCTCTTTTCTCTTTGGGATTTCCAATGGTTTTTCAAGACATCATTACCACCATTCACGATCTCATGACTTAGTTTATAGATTTTTCCATGTATTTGAAAAAATTCAATCAAAAGCCAGTTTTAAGCAAGATTTTAACTTTCTGAGCTTCGAATATCCCTAAAGAAAGTAAAAGGACAATTTTGCTTTAAATCCTTTCTTTTACAAATTAAGAAAAATTCTGGTTACTCTCGATGAGGAAAAAGTTCATTGGTGAACCTGACGACAGATAGTTTACCCATTTGAAGACGTTTACTCATGAAAAATAAAACCATCCACGTGTTAAATTTGGTGTCAAATTAGTATTTGAGTTCCAAATATTTGAAATTATTCACCTCAGCGTCGGGGAAAGTGGCTTATATTTACTAGGCCGCCAAAAAAAAAAAATAGCTGTTTGTATCAATGCAGTGAAAAATGGTTGGAAATGCAACTCTTGACTCGAATTTGTCTGATTTGCCCAATTAACAATTTATTTATGCGAGGACTGGGACTAATCCCGAGAGGATTCAGACACATTTATATACGCCCTTTAGTGCGTAACTAGGGATCATTGTGTAATCAACGGGAACATTACCAGAAAAAGGGCGCACCAGAATTTTTGACTTTTTGTCAATGTAAAGTGTAAACATTAAACTCTTCTGTTTTCCTGTGTCGACGCCTGGTCTTCTAATTCTTCACCTTCGACCACGGGTTCGAATCATTGTCTCTTTGGCTACCCGGGGGTAAAAACTACTTTCTAATCATCTCCGAATTAGCCATTCAGCGGGCGCAAAAGCATCATTTATCTGCGTGGTACCTACTAAAACTCATTATTTCTAATTGTTAATTGTCGGTATATTGCAAAATCTAAATGTACAAGTGTTCTTGAAGATGTTGAACAAAACATTTATGTTGCTCACGTTTGAGGACCTCATCAAGAGGCCACTCGTTTGAATGACACTCGATGGAAAGGAAATTCTCAAATCTATGGGAAACAGTATGGCCTCTGCGTATTTGCTCGTTAAACAAAAACTTGATTTATCTTTAGTCAAGTATAGTATAAGGGGAACTATATGACTTGTCACATCACTAGGATATCAGTTCTAAAATTATACTTAATGGGAAAGCCATCATTCAATGAACAAGGAAGTACATAAAGTGTTTAATTTTTTGCTTTGTTGCATTTTGAGAAAAGTAACGTCATTTATTTTTAGTAACTTTGATGGTAAGGCTTAACTTGTAGGAAGGAGGAACCATATGATGAGTGACATCTTGAGGAAGCCGCTCTTAAAATGACACTTAACGAAAAGGCTAATATCTAATGGCTAAGGAAATACATGAAGTGTTTTTTTTCCTGTTTTCCCACAAATCTTCTGTAGTGTACAAGCAACAATATTCTTTGTGGCTCTACTGCTGTGCATGATTTGCACACATAGCCACATTTTTCGTGTCCTGCGGGTAGCGCCCATTCTTAACATTGCCTTTATTTTGCACTCAATGCAAAGGCAACGGAAGATTGCAAAGACATGCCACTCTTTACTCTGACGATAGCGTTTGTACTCTATTGGTCTCCTTTTATGGTCATACGAACACAAATGTACTTTAGCTTAACATCGTCTGGCTACGCTTGGAAAATGTCTCAGCTTTTAATCTTCCTCAATAATATTAGATCCTTTATTGTGCGGTTATTATGGAGGGCATCTGAAGTCTTCCTTACAAGCGAGACTTTTACGTAATTAGTTACTTAAAATTGGAAGGTGCACAATTATCACAACAATATCAAAACTTTAAACTTATTGGCTTAAACTATTATCCAAATCGAGAGCTTCTCAAAGGAAGGAAACTGTCAAATGAGAATGATTGAGCAATTTCAATAGAGTGGTAATGGCTTGACACCGCTTAACCCGTTGCAAGGCATAATTAAAATCTTAAGGTTAAGTTAAGATTTATTTTTTCGTAATTTTCACGATAAAGTATTTGACTGAAAACCCAGTTCATGGTGAGATTTTAACTTTCAGAGTGTTCAAGAGCCCAAAATGACTCCATTGACCCTTAAACCTCCAAGATCTGATTGTTAATTCTCCCTCTTAGCTACGACACATTTCCTTGTAAATTAGTTACGAAAATTATGCGCAAGACCTGATAATTTCGAATATTCTCAACACCTGCAAGCTGGATAACGTATTGACATTTCAAGGAGTGGTTACGTTTTAAACATTTCTGGGGGTCAGTGGGTTATTGAACTTCATAGTAAGTATATCACTCCCATTTATGAATACAGAGCCAGAGAGTAAAATTCAAAGAATACTCACCGATTTTCTCTTATAAATTTAAAATAACTGACGCCTTTAATCAAGGGATTATTAGCTTATGTCAAGTGTTAGAACATTGAATAATAAAGAGAATTTAACGACACGAACAGTTTCAATAATCTTTCACGAAAAGGAAGAATTAAAACACACTTACTCAGTAATGAGAGAGAGCCTGAATAAGTTAGTTGCAAGGCTTAAATCGTGAACATAGAAGCAAAAGATATTACAATTTCTCGGAACCAATTTCATTCATAACATCTCGAGGAATTAGGCGGCGCAGTTTGAGGCTGTTAGCTAGTGTATGTACAAACCCTTACAGACAATACACTGTTCCTGTTAGGGGGGGGGCTTTTACAGTATAAGTCAACCGCACCGTTTCTTGTTGCACAAGAGAGTTGTGTTTGAAGGCGGTGTTTATCAATCCATGAAAACGAGTGAGTTGGCGGAGTTAATTTCACCCACTATGTAAGAAGAAGATCTACCTCAGCTGATTTAGAAATTCCATGAACTTCCCGCTACCTCACAAACGGTAAATAATGAGGTAATAAATACCTGTCCGGCCCCGCGCCCCGCTTACCCAGTGCCGGCATGAAAACCAGAATAAGGGCTTATATGCGTGGGGTGTAACCTGAGTCGTTCTGGAAAAAGCCATCTGGCTCTGCACTCGTATAGCTGTCTTTATTTTTCAATTTTTTTGTGAAAACGTGTATTATAATTGTGGATTTGAAACCAAAGGAAAACAGAAACTACGAAAACAAGTTTCTCGGAGTCATCCTGCCTCGAAAAAAATTAGGGAAGAGTTTTTCTTGTAGAATCTTTTTTGTGATTGTCCTGCGTGTGCCCCTCTTTTGCGTCCTATCAAAGTTGAAACATAATTTGGTGATGTGATAAACTGCTTAATTACCGAATTTGGCTGGATTGAACAGGAAAATAATACTTCTCGCTGCGCTCAGTCCGTATGTCATGGCCTCGAGCCAAATATTTTCCCTTCCGGCTCGCCGATTGAATCAATAAGTACATAGCTCGTTTGAATATTGAGCATTTCATTTCGGAAGTTATTAAGTAACGGCGAAAGTTCAACAAAATCACCTTTTAATTGTTGCACGTTAAAGGAAAATTAGTAGAATAAACTATGTAAGCGAAATTAATTAGGTTTCGATATTGACTGCTATCTATCCATGATATTTAAGCAAAGTTATTTACTTGATGATTTTTTCGTGATTTGAATGAAATCTTCCGTTGAATCTTGTGGCAGGTGATGTACTAGAGAATTGCTGGGATAAACATTACTATTATTTTGTTATTTCTGCAGTACACCTATTAATTATCTCGAAAGAAACATCAGAGTTTCCTCCGAATACCGCCCAAACTTGATTAGATTGATCATGCACGAAAGGGAAATAAGAAAACAGTGATTTACCATACCTCTTGAAACGTTCATTGATCTTTTAGAAAAAAAATTGCAGTAGACTTAGTATCGTTCTTGCATATTTCATGAAAAAGGGGTTTATGAAAATCAATTTTAAGGATAAAAAGGCTATCGCCCACTGAAATAATGGGTAATTTGGGTAATTTGTTCCTCGTCATAGGAGGTAAAGATTTGATGAAATATGAGAAAAAAACAAAATTATTCCCGTGGAATCAAAAGAGTTTCAGCACGTTCAATCGAAGTAATTATTTTGTGATTATCTGATCCAATATGGTGTTGAATTTTATGCCCTGGTGGAAGCAAAACCTTATCATTTAAATTAACAAAGGGCAACCCACTCTGACATAGTTTTCAAAGCGTCAATTATAGACGCATGGATGTTCTAAAATCGCGTCAGTGAGAGATTACTCTGTTTGAAACAATCTCTAAAAGGGTTCTCCCTAAAGCCACATTCAACGGAAGCTTAGTCGCCAGCGGGACCAGTACGGGATATGTTTCTAAGTGAACAATAATGTCACTTATTTTCAGTTTGGCACGGTATATTAATAAAAATGCAAATTCGAGAGGGACTGTCAATTTAATTTTAAAACCGCAGCACGAAAAGCCTCTCAAAACGTCAGCTCTAAAGTAGTTATTTGCTCAAAAAAACAACTTTATTGGAAAATGATCGAGGGCTTTTAATTTTTATCAAGCTGATTGATCAGGATAAATAGGAAAGTCTCATCGCCTCAGGTTGCTTTTGAATACACTGAAAACAGGACACAGAACTCCAAGTAAAACAAGGTTGAATTATCTCTTTGATCCTCGAATATTCGAACAAAATTTATATAGACCACAAAGTGAGATTTGTCCTTAAACGTTACATGAAACCTACGGTTTCACCGAAATCAGCCGACCAAACTACCATACATGGAGAGGAGTGATTCTTTTTCTTCAATCCTTGTGGTTCTGTTCAGTGGTTTCTACAGTTTTGTTTTTATTTTATCAACAGTTGGAAACATCTGGGTCCTGGTAACCTGCTACAAGACTTTGAAACAAAGACACTCCCCTTTTATGTGGCTATTGGCAAATCTAGCTTCTGCCGATCTCTGCTTCACAATCTTAACCATATTCAACAGTATCGCATTTCTGTGGCAATGGGTTGGTGGTAACATCACTTGCAAACTACAAGGATTCTTAATTGAAGCAAGTTACACAAGTACAATCATCACGCTTTTGACTATAAGCTACGAAAGACTGAAGGTTACTTCGAATCCAATCAACGCTCTAGTAAAAAGATGGCCAGAGAAACAGTACTTTAAACTTATCATAATTTGGAGTTGCAGCCTACTCATTTGTTTGCCTTTGTTGTTCATTTACCGGGTGGAAACGCAACAAAATAGTGTTATGTGCCTTGCTAGAAAGAGGAAGAATTTTTTCCCACAAATCTTCTACAGTGTACATACAACAATTTTCTTTGTAGCTCCACTGGTGTATATGATTTATACACAAAGCTGCATTTTTCGAACCCTACGAGTAGCGTCCATTCCAACCACGGCCTTCATTACGCACTCAAAGCAAAGGCAGCGGAAGATTGCAAAGACACTTTCCGCGCTAACGATAGCGTTTGTAATCTGCTGGTCTCCGTTTATGGTTATTCGAACACTTATATACTTTAGCTTAGCGTCGCCTGACTTTGCATGGAAAATGTCTCAGCTTTTAATTTTCCTCAATTCTGGATTAGATCCTTTACTTTACGGCTATTATGGAGGACATCTGACGTCTTGCTTGCGGCCGAGACTTACATGCTCGTGTCAGTAGCTACTGTGCTTGTGTAGAAGCCGCGCACTTATCGACACATTGTCACGAAATTTAACTCCCTGGTTCAATTAACCATAAACTACCACCCTCCCAATTAAGAATGGAGAAAGAGAAACTATCAAGTAAGACCAAATGATTTTATCGACAAACCAGCTACTGCCTTTAATTCATCTCATAGTAAAAAGTATTTGTAATGGTCTGGAAAGGGCAATCATCAAACTAACAGAATCAAGAGAATATAAACTGAGCTCAGTTTAAAATCTCTTGTTTATAATATACTGACAGAATACATGTACATTTACTTTCATTACACATTAAATTGTCGTGCTCATTTTGTTATTTTAGTTGTTTAATATTCTTAATGAAGACTTCATTCAATTTTTCGATTCAGGCTGGTGCAAAATGTTTGCGCGATAAAATGCTCTCCTACTGTAATTTTGATTATTGATTTTATAGATATTAAAGATACTAAAGTTAACTGGGATCACTAGTTATTTATTGGTCAAAGCAACTACGAATAAAAGATGAAAATGTATTTTAGTTCAATAGACAAAGATGAGCCGATGCAAAGGGAGACAAAGACAGATATGAATTATCCACGAAAGAGAGTAAAAGTAATCATCCCGTCATACACATAAGCTGATCGCCGCGCTCAGTTGTGGTACTCTATTAAAACGACTTCCCAAAAACTGTGCTTGTTTGTGTTCGTACACATAAGCTGGCAATTTGAGATAGTTTCTGGTTGGAGGCACATGATCTTCTCTCCCACACCTGAGTTCGAGATCAGGCAGGTGTCTGTGTCGTTACCGACAGTGCCCAGTGAGATCATCTATCTAGTTTGAACCCGTCGAAAACGACTTCTATTGAGTTTCTCCAAGTTCGCCTATTCATCCATATGTCTCTTCCTCGTGAATGCTGCAGGCTCGCCACCGACCCGGTATTTTGAGGTCTTTGTTTAACACACTGGATTCACAACAAAGTCCACCAGGTCACGTTTTAAAAACTTCTGTGAATCAGAGCCTAGGCTGCACTACAGATATAGTTCCTTCTTTAAAAACGCTTTGAAGTATAGACCGCACCAAGTAACTAATAAAAATAAACACCTCAAGTTAGTCATATTTCTTGTGGGTTTTCAACTTTTATTTCAGTAGAGATGGGAATAAACTGCCGTAGAACAATGATAGAGTCTTTGTTACATGTTTAGTCCATGCTAAGTGATTTTTTTGGAAAAAAAATTCTTAAAAATTTAGAACCGAAATATCATACGCGCTATGAGCCTATTGTTTATTTGAGAGATAACCCTTTGTTTTTTTGTTTAAAAAAGAATACGCTTCTCGTTATTTGTTTACCAGACTGACAAGTCACTCGCAGAATTAGTTTTTTTTTTTGTGACTCGCTAACTTTGTAAGTCACTCGCCCTCGCTTCGTAATTTACAAAGTTTTCCTGTGTTCTCCCAAAACTCAAAGAGGCCAGTAAAAAAAAAAAAAAAAAAAAAAAACGCTTTTATTACATTTTCAATAAGGGCAAGTAATACGTGTTAAGACCACTAAATTGGTTTTTCTTTCGTTTTAACGAAGCAATTACCTGCAGGTGTACAGCTTCCTCTTTGCCTTGACACCGACTAAAAATTATTTTAAAACAAAACAATTTATCATAATTACAATGTACATTCAACCTAAATAATAACATTTTAAGTTTTTTTAACTTGTTGTTCTTAATGTTACAAGGTAAACGAATGCTCTCATGATATTCTCAATCAGAGTATAAAAGGTAATCTTGGAACAATCAAAACGATATGTTACTCAGAGATGTAAAGCCACGATAATCTTGGTAACCTTTAACTTCTCCTCCTCATTGCTCCTTTTTTTCATTGTTTTTGTGGCAAAGACGATCTTCACTTTTATAATAAGCGATAAGACAACATATTAATTGGTATGCTTGGTAACGCCAAAGTTCAAGTGGCTGCCATATCGATATTAAAAATATTCAGTATCCTCTTCTAAATTGTATTGAAAAATGTTGATAGCACCAACGACTAAGGGACCGGTCATTATTTATCGCCTGGGGGGGGTCGGAGTATTTTTGTTGTCACATCGGAGCATTTACCTGATCCCCCCGTAGAGTATCTAGTTTTTTAGAGATCCCCCCTTATCGGTAGTGGAAAGTTTCATGATCCCCCCCCCCCCTTTTCTCCCAGCCACCGCCAAATAACTTTTTGAATATGCAAGTGATATTTTAATAGTGGTACTTACGTCTCATGGACCTTGAACGGTAAATATTTGCTCGTCAGATACGAACTGAATTGTCGAGGAAGTGCCAATCTCAGGCTGTTCATCCAAATCCACGAAAACATAGTCATCGTCGCTCTCTGCCTCTCCACTTTCGGATTCTTCATCCTCGGATTCCACGTCATCTTCATCACTCGACAGTTCTTCTGTTATCACAGTCTCTTTATTCTGTCGGTAATAGTGACATCGAATGGCCTTCACTTTGTCAAGTTTCCGACCCACAGTCGTCAAACCATGCTTGTTGAGATACAGGTCTAGTTCTCTTACCCGCAACTTTTCAACTTTGCCACCCTCGATGAGGTTATCCCATTGAAAGTCCTTGTACGTTCGTTCGGCCTCTTGCCTTCCTCGCTCCTGAGCTGCTCTTGTTCTGATGTCCTTTCGGATCTCAATATCCTTCAAATGATTAACATATGCAATGACGTGCTTCTCTTCCACATTATATTTTGAGCAGAAGCTCTTCATGGTATCCTGATCGTTTCTGATACTGTCAGAATGTTCCTCGTACAGATCTTTAATACATTTTCTTGGAAGGTAATCATCTGGTGTCCTGCCCGTCGATTCCGTCTGATAGATATCCATGAAATGTCCAGGATTGTTTGAATCTGGTACAGGTTGCGGAATTCTTTCCGTTTCTGGACCGACCCATCTATTGTTAGAACACCAGGAACAGAGATTGGAACTTTCTTCTCTTGACTCTTTACAGGCATCACGACAGAATTCCATAAAAAGTTCTCCACGAATATAGTGGTCTTCCATAAACGATTCGATCTTTCGGAAGTATGCTTTTTTTTTGGTCTGATCCCCCCCATTATGCTTGTCAATTACGGCTGATCCCCCCTAAAGGTCTTCAAAAAACCATGTGATCCCCCCCTAAATACTCCGACCCCCCCCAGGCGATAAATAATGACCGGTCCCTAAAATATTGTTTTTCTATGGCATGAATTTCAACGAAATCTAAATTTTTTTAATGCAGTGACCGAAAAATGAAAAGAAAAACTGGGGTTAATGAATCTTTATATTCCATCCAACGGTAAATTAATCTGTCCTTCAATTCAACACTTGCAATTTGTAGAGGT